>NW_015632034.1:77084-79745 GCF_001515625.1 Sinocyclocheilus rhinocerous
TGTATTTTATTTTGATAATGAACAGGCTGCAATGTCGCAAAAATATGTTGTGCGTGTGCGTGAGGCACCGGCCCGATAGTCATACCAATGCTGGTTGGTTATACAGATAGAAGTAAGACATTATTCAAAGCTGTCAAGCTTTTGCAAAATAAATAAAACTGTAAAGCTTTTTCAAAATAAAGAAAACTACTTTCTGCTGTCTCGTTTTCCTTTCCGAGAACTTTGGAACACGTCACAATGAACCGTAACTCAGCACATTTGTTCTTTCGTTTTGTTAATCTGTCAATGATTTAAGTGAAATATATTTTGTGTATATGCCTATATTCCTTTTTATGTAAGCCTATAGTTGTATTTTGTTTTCTCCGTTCACAGAAGTGCTGCAGTTGCACGTGATCTGTTGAATCCTTCTTACACTATCCTCGGATAAACTCTAACGCCGGTGCATTGCCATTGTGACTTACCTATGATGAGTTCACAGCTGAGCGGCATTTCACTCATTGGCGTCAGTGTTACATTTGCATAGACTGTACTACTGGAATTCGTGATTGGTTCACAGCAAATTTCAAATATTAAATGGAACGATAAAATAACGTTATTAAGGTGAATAACGTTAATGGACATTTAAAATTTTCGATTCTGTTCGGAACTATAAAATTCGATTTAGTTTCTGTTTCTGGTTCTGTTCCTGTCAAAATTTCGTTCGTTTCCGGTTTTCGTTTTCGTTCCTTGAACCGGTTCAGAGCCCTGCTTGCCTCGTTTTTGAATGAATCACACATTAGAACGAATGACTAAATGACTCACTCATTAAAATTAAATCAGTCATTTAAATTAAACTGCTGGTTTCGTCTGGCCAGAGGAGAATGGCACACTATTTTAACACACTATTTCCCTGTTTAGTACTGTGAAGCTGCTTTGACACAATCTGCATTGTAAAAAACGCTATATAAATAATGGTGACTTGACTTGATTTACTTGGTGGTTTGGTTTCATAATTAAAAGTATCATTGCATTTTTCTTATTTGTATGTTCTTAAAACATTATTTACACATTTGCAATTTTGTGGGGTAAATACATTTATGACACCTCAGCTTCATTAAATAGTCTGTGCAAATACATCTAATGCCACTTCAGATGCAGCTTCTGTTTCCCCTACTGTGGAAAGAAGTTTGTTGATACTGATTTTATTTTAAAGGTAACAACTCTATAGTTTCTTGTTATTCTGACTGAATTAACTGAAACAATGTAAGAATTTTATGTAAAATATGGCACATTTAATAAGAAAAAAGAAAAATGCAAATTTATAAACATCTGTTTTGTTAGACACAGCAACTAATTTCCGTATGTATAGAATTTTAGTCTTAATTGCGTCAACATTTTAAGAATGATGTAATTTTACTCTTATTCCTAGACTTAAGAATAAGAGTGATTTATAAAGGTAAAGTATTAAGTGTAGCATTTGGACCAATCAGACACACAACTATTTGTTATATTTAACAAATAATCTCTAACGCCCGCAGACATACAAAAGGGGAGCTAAAGTGGATGAAACCAGTGAATGCAGTTATGGAAAATGTGTCAGAACCAGTTAAAAACCATCAGTGCCATTTTACAACGGGGTCTACCGATTATACTAAACCTCTGTTTCGTTTAGTTAAATGTATGATTTCTTGCATTGCCTTGGTCGTTGATGAGTGTCCGGATGCAGTCTCGGATGAAAGTCTTGATGGTTTCAAGGGTTTGGACTTGCGATCACGTTCTTCCTTTAAATGCATAAGTCTTAAGTCTGACGAAGAAATTTCAGATTAGCGGCATGAATTAATCTGCGTGGCGAAGAAATCCCACTGGCAGTGATATTAAAACTGGGCGACGAAGAAATCTCACTGCAGTATATTTACTTTTAATAGTGATTTGAGCTATGTTCCTCATCTCCCTAAATTAAGGCCTTCTTGTATCTATCGAGTATCATTGTAGTCATTAAGGTGATGCAATTGAATAGCGAATTAATGGTGTAATTCTATGTAAACCTTATCTGTCGAAGAAATCTCAGATTAGCAGCCCATATTAATGGTACCAGAATAAATTAATCTGTTACTGGGCGAAGAAATCCCCACTTTCAGTTTTAAATGCATAAGTCTTAAGTCTGACGAAGAAATTTCAGATTAGCGGCATGAATTAATCTGCGTGGCGAAGAAATCCCACTGGCAGTGATATTAAAACTGGGCGACGAAGAAATCTCACTGCAGTATATTTACTTTTAATAGTGATTTGAGCTATGTTCCTCATCTCCCTAAATTAAGGCCTTCTTGTATCTATCGAGTATCATTGTAGTCATTAAGGTGATGCAATTGAATAGCGAATTAATGGTGTAATTCTAGCCTAGTTAACTAGTAATTCACCATTGTCTGTGAAGTGAATGTGCTGTTTTGAAGTTGTATGCGACACGTCATAACTGACTGGGCTTAAGTTTCCCATGCATATTTACAGCAGCGCAAGTTCTGCTCCACTTGCGGGTGTTGTAAGCTTGCTTCGGTCTCTTAGCAACATCTGACCCCGGGAGGTGCGAGCAGGCTCTTCCGGTTCAATCTGATAACAGCACACACGTCACAGAACTTTGTGTAAACAAAGAACTGCGTGTAGCCAACGCTAACTCTTTAGCAGCCC
>NW_015632034.1:79870-80063 GCF_001515625.1 Sinocyclocheilus rhinocerous
CACCTTCTCTTTGGATTCAGTTAGGTCGGTCCCTCCCCACATACTTTGGTTTTATTTTTTGTATTATGACTTCATTCTGCCTCTCTTTGATTTTATTTTCATTAATTTACCTTTGTTTAGCTTGAATAGCTTGAATGAGCTAAGTTGATTTTAATTAAATCTGAGATTTAATTAAATCAATTTATTTATTTTT
>NW_015632034.1:82794-84341 GCF_001515625.1 Sinocyclocheilus rhinocerous
ACGAAGAAATCTCACTGCAGTATATTTACTTTTAATAGTGATTTGAGCTATGTTCCTCATCTCCCTAAATTAAGGCCTTCTTGTATCTATCGAGTATCATTGTAGTCATTAAGGTGATGCAATTGAATAGCGAATTAATGGTGTAATTCTAGCCTAGTTAACTAGTAATTCACCATTGTCTGTGAAGTGAATGTGCTGTTTTGAAGTTGTATGCGACACGTCATAACTGACTGGGCTTAAGTTTCCCATGCATATTTACAGCAGCGCAAGTTCTGCTCCACTTGCGCGTGCTTTAATTAAATCTGAGATTTAATTAAATCAATTTATTTATTTTTTTCTTTTAGTTTCCTACAGCTATTAGGACCTTTTCATTTTACATTTACCTTATTTTAGTTTGTTTGACCATCACCATCTTCCCTCTCGGTATAGGATTATAGCAGTTCTAACAGCTGTTGTATCCTTAATGAGCCGTACAGGTTATTAGTAGCCCTAATTCCTGTCTCTGCTATAGGCCCTGAAAAGAACTGCGTGTAGCCAACGCTAACTCTTTAGCAGCCATACAGGCAAAGCTAAGCCCTTCACCTCAACTGCTAGCTGTTAGCATCTGACTAACACTTAGATAGGTGTGAGTGTAAAGCGTAACTTTCAAACCACTCCCCTCTCTCTCTCTCTCTCTCTCCCCCTCACTCCTGGTTTCACTTCCTGTTTATGTTATCACCTTCTCTTTGGATTCAGTTAGGTCGGTCCCTCCCCACATGCTTTGGTTTTATTTGTATTATTTTTATTTTGACTTCATTCTGCCTCTCAACCCTGCTACCTTAGCTAACAGTCTCCCTAAGGTTTATGACCCTGCTGCAGCATTCATTTGAACAAGTGAAAACTGCTTAGTCATTTCTCCTAGTTTAAACTAAATAAGGAAAGCCCTTCCTTCTCCCTCTGTCTCTTTCTGATTTTATTTCAGTTTTGTTTTATCTGATACCTTCATAGTGACCCAACCTGTGAACCATCAGTGCTTAGTCTGACCACATGTATAGCCCGGTCATTAGCTGACCCCTGCTTACAGCCGAAACCCAGCAGAGCACTGTGAAGGACATCCTTCAGCCCAAAGCAGCCAACGACCTGCAATTGCAGAGAAAGGAACAGCGAGACTGCGACACAAGTGGACACCTGACACCCAGCCTGAACCACCAGGATCTGACCAGCATCATCTTCTCCTTGGCCCACACTCCCAAGGGCCTCAGACCCTTGGGAGTAAATGAACTGAACCTGCAAGTCACAGAGTTCTACAGGGAACTGACACCTGCTCAACGAGAGAAAGCACAGAACAGATGCAAATAACCTTACAGAATTGCACAACAGAAGGAAATCACCAGTCTTCAGGAGGCTCTAACAGCTGCTGGACACCAAGCACAGCTGGAAAAAGCCATCAGACATGACTTAGAAAGAGAACTGTTTCATAAAAAGTCACTGTTAAAAACACCGTATGTGGAACTTAAAGGGTTAGTTCACCCCAAAATGAAAATTCTGTCATTAATTACTCACCCTCA
>NW_015632034.1:85908-87366 GCF_001515625.1 Sinocyclocheilus rhinocerous
CAACTCAGGCAAGCTCAAGTCGGTGCCGCCACAAGAGCAAAGCGACACCACAAACATCAGATTTCTAGTGATGTTCGAGCAAAACCAAGGGCTAATAACCACCTGCTGCCCTCCTGCCACCATCACTAGGTCAGTCTGAAACTCTCTTCACACTACAAAATCTCCAGCCCTGCCAGCTCACCAGGACCACCTGGAAACCCAGCAGAGCACTGTGAAGGACATCCTTCAGCCCAAAGCAGCCAACGACCTGCAATTGCAGAGAAAGGAACAGCGAGACTGCGACACAAGTGAACACCTGACACCCAGCCTGAACCACCAGGACCTGACCAGCATCATCCTCTTCTCGGCCCACACCCTCAAGGGCCTCGGACAGGAGGTAAATGAGCTGAAACTGCAAGTCACAGAGTTCTGCAGAGAACTGTCACCTGCTCAACGAGAGAAAGCACAGAACAGATGCAAATAACCTTACAGAATTGCACAACAGAAGGAAATCACCAGTCTTCAGGAGGCTCTAACAGCTGCTGGACACCAAGCACAGCTGGAAAAAGCCATCAGACAGGACTTGGAAAGAGAACTGTTTCCCACAAAGTCACTGTTAAAAACAGCGTATGCAGAAATTAATGAGAGAGACACTATAGCAAAGGCTCTAGAACGCCATCTGCATGCAGCCAGAGCTGAAATCCAAACCTTGAATCAGTAATTCTGCAACATTAAAGAGGAGCTTGACACAGTTCAGAAAGAACTGAAACAGTCCTACAGACTGCGCATGGACTCAAGTAAAAGTCACCCTGCTGCACGTCACACTGCCAGCAGTGTAAACCCCTCACCCCTGTACACAGATACAAGGGGGGGAACCAACTCACTTCAGGATGACAGGTGACACAGCCTTGATACCTGCTGCATAAGCTCGAGGACCCGCACCTTGCTACAGCCTACATCACCACAGCACACACCACCTGACAGCATCCACCATGGCACCACAACCACTCCTAGAGGCAACAACAGCCAGAGAGCCACCACTGTCTCCCAGCTGTGAGTGACAGGTGCGTGTCTGATTGTTCTGCACCTTTGATGTCGCTCATAAAGGGTCATAAAACTCCTCAGTATTTCCAACCTCCCGCTTGGAATTTCAGCCTTTCTCATTGGACAAGCCCATCCTGAGAAGCGTGAATCTTCTCAGACCTTAAATGCCTCACATCAGTGACCTGCCTTCAGTCTGCGGTTCTGTTAGATTCTGAGAAGATGGGGATGCTGAGCTAGTCTTCTAAGGACACCCTAAGTTCCTGCCAGGCCTCGGCCTTGACTTTCCATTCACCAAAGATCCTAGGATCTCAGCTGATGTCTCTCTTAGTGATGTCCACGCCTACCTGCGAGACATTGACTTTAACTGCAGTCTTGGACCAGTGTGAACCACCAAGATAGACTCTATCTGCTCTGGATCACCTCTAGCCCAGAGGT
>NW_015632034.1:87432-90994 GCF_001515625.1 Sinocyclocheilus rhinocerous
AAGAAACTCCCAATCACCATCGAGTCAGAACATCTTTGGAATTCATCACTCTTCAAAACCGGAAGAACGTGATCGCGAAAGTCCAAAACCCTTGAAGTCCAAACCCTTGAAACCATCAAGACTTTCATCCGAGACTGCATCCGGACACTCGTCAACGACCTGGACTGATCGCTGCCCTAGACACCAAGCAGGGCCGGCATGAAACTCCCCATGGTTACTACCACAGACTTCGACGAGCTTACTTTGGAGCTCGCAATCACCCTGGGATGAAAGAGGACACCAGCTTCAAGAGCCTTTTCCTCCGAAACCTCCATCCTATTGTAAGTCACTATTTAGGCATTATGGCCTGCCGCACAATGCCTATTCAACAACTGTGTGACCTGACACAGAAGGCCTTTAACAAGCACAAGGCCTCCACTAAAGGTGTTTGTAAGACCCCACTGATTCTGAACTTCACAACTCAGAATCCAAAGCGGGCACCAGAAGGCACCCAGCATTGCCACAATGCAAAACCCTTCTACAGAAAGCCCCTAGCCAGAAGAGGACAGAGCCATCACCATGGCAACAGACCCAGGTTCCAGACCAACCACTGGGAAAAGCAATGGAAAAAAGGCATCCTCATCCTGCAAACACCACGGTATGTCCAACAGCAGTCCACCACAACATCCTCCTCCACACCCTTCACACAGGTGCCGAACGGAGGCTACACAAGGACAGCTGGACACGCCTACTTCTGAGTTACAGGAGCTGCTGACACTTCAAACACATTCCAAAGAGATGTAAATGACCCCCGGTGCCAGGCACCAACGGCCTGGCTGACCAGCGAACTACACCATGCTCACAATACTCAATACTCACAATACTCAACACACACACATAAAGACATTTTCTTTATTTAGACTATAATCAATCAGTTACAAATGTATCTGGTATATGCATGTGTTGTTTGTATGTTTCCCTATTATATTAGCCTAGTTACCACTCATTATTTGTATTAGTTAAGCTCTTAATGCGTATATGCAGGTGTATGAATGTATCTCTGGTTTAATATCTTCTAGATGTGTCTTTCTTGGTATCAAAATTATCTGCTCTTTATTCCTTAAACAATGATGTACGGTATTTGATCGTGAAATGCATCATACTATTTGTACTATACTTTGGGTAAAACTGCACCAGTCCTCTAGAGTCTAGACCAGCCATAAACATGCAAATGTTCCATAAAGGGAGACAAAGAAAACTTCTCCCGCTCAAAAATTCACGCCTGGTATTGGCTATTCCACCCAAAAGGTGGGTGTGGATAGGAACTATCAAAAGTCCCTAACTCAGACTAATCTTTGCTCAAAAAACCCTTCTTCATGAGATGGACACTCTCCAAGACTCCTCAAAACTCTCCTCTTGAGTTTGATTTTCCGGCGGTTTGTTTTCTTCAAGTAACTTTGTCGATTCGTTGTGGACTTTCCTATCTTCAGAAGAACCAGAGGAAAACCTCCAGCTCACTCCTAAAGAACTCATCAAGAACCTCCGTGTGTCTACCGCATCAGGACTCTTGTTCAGCAACAAAGCCAATGCAAGTAACTGTTTACAACTATTTAGATGCGTGTTTAAGTTTGAGCCCCTTGTTAAGGTGATTTTTGATTCTTTGATGATTCTCAGTTGTGGTTAATTGATGTGAAATACTGCCATTCTTTTGCTATTCTCTTTCTCTTCCTTTCTTTCCTTCATTCTGTATATATAAGTGGTGGACAGTAACGGAGTAGTTTTACTTCGTTACTTTACTTAAGTACATTTTTCAAGCATCTGTACTTTACTGGAGTAGTTTTTTTTTTTGAGTAACTTAGATTTAGTTCACTACATTCCACAGCATAAGATCGTACTTTTTACTTCACTACATTTCATAAAACATATCATTACTCCTTACATTCACGAATTAGAATGAACCGATTGCAGCTGTTCTCGAGTCGACAACTCACTGATTCAAATGAACCGTTTAGTGCTCTCGAATTGAGAACTGGGTGTGTTGCTCCCTCAGCTAAATAACTGCTAGCTGTTCCACCATTGGAACATGCTATAGGTTGAGCTCCCTCATAAAATTGAAAAGGGAGTACTTTTACTTTTACTGGAGTAATATTTTATTATACGTATCTGTACTTTTACTCAATTACTTGATTTGTGTACTTCGTCCACCACTGGTATACCACTGTTTTGCTTAATTTAGTTGTATGTTAGCTATAGTTTTATGTATTACATTTCTTATATTCACAATTGATTGTCTCTGTGTGCTGCTCACAATTCGGAGTCACTGAATAATATTTCCCTTTTGAGCTAATTTGCTACACAAGTATCGTACATTTACCTAAACGAAACAAAACTAAACGAGGTTTAGTATAAGCGGTAGAACCCGTTGTAAAACGGCACTGATGGTTTTTAACTCAGGTGGTTCTGACTCATTTTCCATAACTGCATTCTCTGGTTTCTCTAATGGCTTCATTCATCCACTTTAGCTCCCCTTTTGTATGTCCGCATGACATATGTTTGTTTGTTTGTTAGACTAGTTTGTGTTAGTGTTTAGTTAATAAAACTCTTGTGCTGCTACATGCTCTAATGCATTAATACTGTATGAAGGTGTTTTCTGTGGCCATGAAAATATCCTTTCCTAGAGTTGATATGAACTTACACTGAATGTTCGCTGGATGAACAGATTAGTTGAGGGCAATTTAATTCTGCTACAGATACTACTGGCAGCTGATATAAATAATTGTAATTAATCATAATTAATTGTAATTATTTATATACATTTCCCTTTTGAGCTGATTTGCTACATAAGACAAGTTCTCAGTTCCTAAATTATTTAAGAGAGCTGGAGAGATCTCCTAACCTAGTTAAGAGTAAGAAGATGACAGCAAAGAGGAGACACACACTTTCCAATGAAGATATGACATATTAGAGTTATATGACGATATAGAGTTGATAAAACGATGCAAACTTGATTGTCAAGATTCAATTCTTTTTGTAACTGGCCAAGTAAGAAATTTAATAACACCAATCCTCTAACTGCAGAAATGAAAGTAGCAATTAAATTTTTTGGCTGGAAAATTGGAAAAAAAATGCAGCAATGCACCAGTGATGACACAGTAAGCAGGGTTCCCTTTCATGGGAACTTCGTACTGCGTCCTCTAGGGGTCGCTATGGGGAACGCCTTGTTGTGACCCGTGTCTGAAGCATACATTGAAAAAACACCAACGCGTTGGCCGGCGACAGCCATGACGTCACTACCGGTGCGACTACAGTATAAATAGGCGCCGGGAGCACACATCATTCTCTTCTTCGTCTTCATTGACTGTTTTGTTTGAAGCGTGCATTTCTGTGGTAAGAGCGATCTCTATTCATCTCATTATGGCGAGAACTAGCAAAGCGTTTAAGAATGTGTGCATCCGTGTTGACGTTGTTTAACATCTGATGACACACACAATCTATGCGTTATTTGTTTGGGCGAAGAGCACACATGCGACCACACCGCTGGAGGATGATGTTATTTCATTAACATTGTCTGATTCAGGGGCCA
>NW_015632034.1:91199-97238 GCF_001515625.1 Sinocyclocheilus rhinocerous
GCCATGCTGCGGACGCAAGCTTCAGATGAAGAAGTGAATGATGTGTGCTCCCGGCGCTTATTTATACTATAGTCGCACCGGTAGTGACGTCATGGCTGTCGCCGGCCAACGAGTTGGTGTTTTTTCAATGTATGCTTCAGACACGGGACACGACGAGGTGTTTCCCATAGCGACCCCTAGAGGACGCAGTGTCTCGTTCCCTACTCAGGGAACCATGGTTACATAAGTAACCTGAGACGTTTTGAATGTTGTGGCACTAACCCCACCAAACACAACAGTGACCAAAATCCGTTTTTTATTTTTTATTTTATAACCCCACATTTCACTTAAACCATCAAAATACAAGGGGAAAAAAACATTGACCAGTGTTGCCAACTCCTTTCAATTTAAAGTAGCTAAAACAGTCGCTAAATGTTGCTAGAATACATCATAATGGCGAGTTCGCTGATCTATATAAATATAAATACAGATCAGTGGGAGAGTCCTGGAATCTAGATAAGGTTTATCCAAAAAATTTATTTTGTTGCTAGACTTTTGAAAAAAGTCTCAAAAGGGGTGAGGAAATCACTTAATCCAGTTGCAAAACGACTAAATAATCAGTTATTAATATTTTGTTGGTCCCCTCGTTTTTGCATGTGTTTTTTCTTAATTTCTTTGTAGGATAGCATGGAGAAAAAAAAATGACAGCACAATTTGGCATGTTTCACTGCATTATTATCACAAATAAAACAATTTACTCTAAGCAACTATGCAATATGCTTACAAAATCTTTCACACTTTTTTTTTTTTTAATTAAGGGTGAAGATGTCAAATGTCCTAGGCCGGACATTACATTTGGCCACTATGGCAGTTCATTTCTAACTGACCATCAAACCGTGCTGCAAATACAAGCCAATTTTATGAGGAATTTGGGCTTTCCTGGAGTTGTTGCAGCCATTAATGGAACTCATGTTCACATTATTGCTCCAACTGTAAACGAGGAGACATACCAATAGAAGAAAAAAAAAATTAAAAGCACCAGTTATAACTTGTGATAATTTTGCACAATGTAAAGCACTTTTTAAAAATACAATTAAATATTAAAGCAAGCACCTCTTCAGGGTTCGCAAATACCTGGCTGAGAAGATCAGTTACATAAACCGTGCAAAGACTGTCAGTGGTGAGTATTTGCATAACCATTGCGAAAGTTACACCGCTCGGTTTAAATGGACAGTTAAGCACTACATACATAGTCAACAAATCAGAACTGAGCATCAAGACCTGCAGTGTAAATGCAGCCTTAAGGATGGGCTATAAAGTTTACAATCTCTACATGTAGGCCTATCTTATTTCAATGAAGCGTGCTTATTTCTTTTTGCAGGATTAATCAGCGAGTCCGGGTGAAAGCCAGAAAACACACATTCATACTTCTTTATTTTTAAATAAAGATGTTAAAATGTTAACTTTTTGTGTTTGATGTTTATTTCCCTCTGAGTTAAGAAGCAAGAGATTAATAATTTTTATGGTTTTGATTTCATGTGCATGGTCGATGAATTTACTTTGGAAAAACACAACCTGATGCAAAAAGGTGGTATATGGAAGTCTTTGCAATATTAACTGGTTATGATTTTAGGTTACAGTTTCTAGTGTTGTTTTGGCAACAGTTTATCATAATATATGTTCTTGAGGGTGTTTCTTTCAACAATAAGGTCAAAACCAATGCATAATTGTGATGTTATAATTAACATGACCAGCAGGTTTTAATGGCTTCCTGTGCACCTGACTGCAGTGGAAACCATTAAAAGTTTACAGATCAAAACCAGTATAAATCTGTAATGGAAACCATTAAAAATATGCATATCAAAACCAGTACAAATCTGTAATGGAAACCATAAAAAATGTGCAGATCAAAACCAATACAAATCTGTAATGGAAACCATTAAAATTGTGTAAATCAAAACCAATACAAATCTGTAATGGAAACCATTAAAAACGTGCAGATCAAAACCAATACAAATCTGTAATGGAAACCATTAAAAATGTGTAAATCAAATTTAATACAAATCTGTAATAGAAACCAATACAAACCACAAAATTTTAATGGAATATGTCCCAAAGCACGCTATGTAATGGAAACCATTTGGTAATGGTTTTATTGGTTAAAAGTTGATGGTTTGTAATGGTATTTGTAGTGGAAACCACAAAAATTTCTGTGATGATTTCTATTTTTTTTTTTTTTTAATGGAACCATCAGAACCAATACAAAACTGCAATGGAAACCATTATGTGCAAATCATGACCAATACAAATTTGTAATGGAAACCTATACAAACCAATAAATCCTAAAAGAATATGCCCAAAACACACTACATAATGGAAACCATTTGGTTTTAATGGTTAATTGTTGATGGTTTGTAATGGAAACCATTAGGATTTCTGTAATGGTTTCTATTGTTCTTTTCAGCAGGGGAATGAAACGTTTAACCGGCAAGGCTTTAAAGCAGATGCAAATAATGTACTTTTGTGACTTCGAATTACTGCAGTGTCCCGTGAGAGTAACTCTACCGCTGAGTTAACACTGATGTGAATGTATGTCGTGTTGTACAGTATATTGATACGGCAGCGCCAGAACTGCAGCTGATAGAATGTGCGCTGTAGCACGATACTACGATATTTCTTCAAAAGCAGATTTTTAACATTTTTATCGTCCGTGATCAAAAATCGTCCTATCGCACACCCCTAACCTGTCTGTAATTAAGCAGCCCTGCACACCTTGATTAGCTGGTTCAGGTTTGTTTGATTAGGGTTGAAACTGAACTCTGCAGTATGGTAGCTCTCCAGGAGCAGGGTTGGAGACCCCTGTTAAAGACATTTGTTGATACAGCATTTTACTACAAAACCCAAAATAGCCGATGCCCAAAAAGGCTGACATATGAGATCAATTTGATAATTTTTGGCTAAACTTGCCAGAAGTTATAAGCAGAAATGTCAAATTAACCAGCAGGTGGTTATGTGCTAAAACTACTCATTTGCCCTCAGGTCATGCTTGTTACAACCCATACCAAGTTTGGTCAGAATCCGCTAAAGCGTTGCAGAAATATAGCCTCATGTCCATTTTTGTAAGTAAATAAATAAAATTAATTTATATAGCAAGAAGATGATCTGAGCCAATTTTGGTGAAAATCGGACAAACCGTCTAAGGCGAATTCCAAAAAGTAGATTTTTCACATAATTTAAAATTGCAAATCTTGACGCATAGAAATTAAAATTTTGGTATGCATTTGACCCGGCATGAGCCAAGGAATAAGGAATCCAAGGAAAAAATCATTTTTCTTAAATTTACGGTTCTAAAGTTATTATCAGAAATATGAGTGCAAATTTGGCCTATTGTTGGCGCTGCAAAGTAAACAGGAAGAGTTTGTCCGAACTCAGCTGGTCTTCTGAGAGAAGTAAATATCTTTGTGAGAGAACACAACAGTTTTGCTAGGGAATGCAAATATCTTTACAAAAGAACGCAAAAGTTTTGCAGAAATATAAGTGCAAATTTGGCCTATTGTTGGCGCTAGAGATTTTGAGATAGAAACTCCACATTTGCTACAGATGTGGCCTTTAAGAATGCGTATTTTTTCACATGGCAGCCTGCAATTCGCCACGCGTGATCACAGAGCTCCCTGCAGGGCTTTTTCAGATTTTTTAAAAAACATTGTTGTGCTTCACACAATATCCACCAGGTGGCACAAGGAACAACATTCTGTAGTTAAACACCACGGCCAGCTCTGGGGTGCGTTTCCCAAAAGCATCGTTAGCCAACTATGGTCGCAAGTTCCGTCGTTACCGACATAGTTCAATGATTCGGTGTTTCCCGAAACCATAGTTCAAAGGAACATTTGCAAACAGCGACATAAACTTACGTGGTTGGAACAACAGCTCTCGACCTGTGGTTAGAGGCATAGTTTCTTGTTAGTAAGACATGTGGGCTTATATAAATTATGCTCTTGGGCACAATAAGCAAGCTAACATGCAGTACAATCTATTTCTTCCATTCTATGTAAATATAAATGCATTTTAATCTATGTATTTTTGCGCGTCCTCAATAAGCGCCATTTTAGAAGAGTGCGCATGTGCATACATGCCTAAGGGAACCCCGGATTTAATCAAACATCAATAAAGTAAAATGACAGGGAACAAAAATATTAAATTAGTCATCAGGTGCCATGTTCAATATAGCTGCACTTTAGAGATCTCTAATCAGGAAGTCGTTTTCTGATAGTGTCTGATAGTTTAATACATAAAATAGCCTATTTATATTAGAATATCACTTTAAAATATAATTCACACAAATATTTAGTAAAAAGAACTTGGAAAACCCATTTACGGTTTCATTCTTTGTAAACGCACACTTTATTGCGCTTTCCGCAGGCAAAAACAACTATTTAAGTTCTTATGCTATTATAAGAAAATAATCCAAGTGAACGCACCGGCGCGCTTGTCCAAGGCTACTTTATCATGTCAGAATTAAAACCCTATTTTAGAACAATGCCACTCAGTCAGTGCTTTGAGATGAAACATTTAAAGGCGCTAGAAAAATAAAGATTATTATTATTATGAAATTATTAAACTGGCTATCTGTAGTTTTCTTATTAAAATCACTGAAATATATAAATGTCAATTACATTAAAATCTGTACCGTTCAGCGAGACCACAGCCTCACTGTGCTGTTATATGTGAATGATGTTTTAGGCTGAAAATGCCAGTGAAGTAAGTATTCATTATGTGGCGACTATGGAAACATTTGGATTTGTGCCAAATGAGAGAGAGCTTCAGTTTCACTTTCAATTTATATTAGAATATCACTTTAAAATATAATTCACACAAATATTTAGTAAAAAGAACTTGGAAAACCCATTTACGGTTTCATTCTTTGTAAACGCACACTTTATTGCGCTTTCCGCAGGCAAAAACAACTATTTAAGTTCTTATGCTATTATAAGAAAATAATCCAAGTGAACGCACCGGCGCGCTTGTCCAAGGCTACTTTATCATGTCAGAATTAAAACCCTATTTTAGAACAATGCCACTCAGTCAGTGCTTTGAGATGAAACATTTAAAGGCGCTAGAAAAATAAAGATTATTATTATTATGAAATTATTAAACTGGCTATCTGTAGTTTTCTTATTAAAATCACTGAAATATATAAATGTCAATTACATTAAAATCTGTACCGTTCAGCGAGACCACAGCCTCACTGTGCTGTTATATGTGAATGATGTTTTAGGCTGAAAATGCCAGTGAAGTAAGTATTCATTATGTGGCGACTATGGAAACATTTGGATTTGTGCCAAATGAGAGAGAGCTTCAGTTTCACTTTCAATTAATTCGTTTTGGCTTGACATTTATATAGCCTGAATACTGTTAAGTTTATTTGAGTAGTGAAGGAAAATATGGCCTATAGCTGTTTATAGTGTTAAAAATTATTTCTAAAAGCAAAATGCGACATATGTGTGACTTACCTTTTTTAAATTTTATAGTAGTGTATTTTTTAACATTGCAGCAAACATTTTAATATAACTTGAAAAAAAATGAGCTCCGACACATTTTTTTAGATAATTATTGGCCATTATTTAAAGCATAAACCATAAGATATGTCCACCCTGTCATGGACATATATATTACTGTTAAATACGTTTTCATTGCAATATTAAGATGCAAATTATATTTTCTGAAAGGTATGATGTCCCTTTCCTAAACAGGGTTATTTGTTTGCCTTCAAATTATAAATACATAAAATATTTTATGTAAACCATGTGCTTTAAAAGAAACTCATACAATTCGCACATGTATTTTTTTCTTATTTGGAGAAAAACTATGATATTTGGATGCAGTTTTTTGTTTGCATGTTATTGCCCCAACACCTAGCTATTGAACACACTGGATTATAGAGATATGATTGAATTATTATTTAAAATATTATTTTAAAATATCAAGATGATGGGGTGGACCAACACATGACAAGGTGGACACATAAAGCAGAACACACAAAGCATGACAAAATATGACAAT
>NW_015632034.1:97252-100129 GCF_001515625.1 Sinocyclocheilus rhinocerous
AAAGCAGAACACACAAAGCATGACAAAAATGACAAAGAAACATTTATTTAACTTCGAAAAAATAATAAAATTACATTCTCAATCACACTGATATACCCCGCCCCCCCATTCATTTTAGTTTAGTTTAATTCATATCGATTCAGTACATCTTAACTAAAAACTCCATGTAAACACCACATTATGAACAGAGCGAAACACACTTCTAAAAAGAAATCTAGATATACATTCACAAACAATAACAATGTCCTGGCTTTAACTCTGGCAGCTTTATTTGCCTCCCTCCATTTTTTCCTTTGAGCACGTTTTCCTCTCTCAGTGAGGTCATTAATACCTTTCTTCTTCCCTGTATCTCTATCTTTCCTCCATTTCTCCCTTTCTTTCTTAAGGTATGCTTCTCTTCGTTCGGGGTTTGCATCCCGACATTTTCTGTATTGCCGTGCAATTTCTGCTGCACTCAGAGGCATGTCCTGAGAAAGAGCTGATTTTGAATGAAACGCTGAATGATTTTGTTTTTATAAATTACAAAATATTATCTACAGCAGATATTTCTATAAATTACGATATTAAATTACTATAAATTGCAATATTACCTACAAATGAATGCTGTGTCCACCCTGTCATGTCTAAGTGGCTGACAGGGTGGACATTTTGAGCATCAATTAGCATATTAGCTTACAACAAAGTGTGGCTAAATAGTTAGTCTGGTTGTTGAAGAGAATTTGGTATATTTAAACTTACATATTTTGAAAATACTGTATTCGGACTCCCCAATACGACAGGGTGGACAACCATTCAAGGGACATGGACAAACTCTTCTTTTTTTATTAAATAAAAAATATTGTTTGTATTACCAAATGATCAATACACTCAAATTGAGTTTAACAAAAATGTAACAAAATATTAATAGAGAGAGAAAAAAAATAATTTTATTATTTGACTATATTCTACTCTCATTCAAATCTAATGAGCAGTGCATGGGACATAGCAAAATAACAAGCATCCTCTTATAAAAAAAAAAAATCTAGAAAATGTATCTAAAGAGCCAAGTAATGCTTTTGTTATGAATATAAAAACTTAACCTAATATAACACACCCTTTCATAGTCATTTTTATGTCAAGTTATCATAGCAAATTAGTTATTTATGTACAGGACACCGAAAGGCACCTTACAGTGATATTGACCCATACGTGAAATGTGCTCATTTATTTTAAGTTGATTCTCAAAATCTGTGATTTTCAGTAAGGCGTGTTTATATTTGACTTTGAGTTATTTTGTACAAATAAAAGATTGCATACAGCCAGACAGCTCAAGTAGGAAAATACGTGATGAATACTGGAAAATAATGCACTATAGGCTAATTGTAGCACATATTGTTTGTACTTCGCTACAAAACTGACAGAATTTGAAAGAATTTATATTAAAAGTGCCAAAAGTACAAGTCAGTTGCCAGTTGCTCCAACTCCTTAACTTATGTTAGCCTGTATTGTTGTCTTTTCTGAAGTAAATAACGTTATTTGACTATTCGCAAGCTGTTTTATTCACTGGATAATAAATTACTGGAAATAACATTTCATGTCTTCAAATCAATATTGTTTGTTAGCTATAAAACTGACAGAATTTGAAAGCTAATTAAAAAAACAAACAAACAAAATATTGCAAATAAAAAGCCTTCTTAAAACCTTTTTAATTACAAAAATAAATTGATTTCAAACAATGTGCAGTCTGAGTAAATCTTTGATTTTTTTTTTTTTTATCTGGATACTTTAGATCGGTCATGGGCCCTGTGTCTCACCTGGTTGTCTGTTGGATAAGAAGACATAGGCAAAAGACAATATTTGCGCCCCCAACCCCCTGCGCCTTAGGTTTCGCAACTCTTGAAATGGCACGAATTAACCTCACAATTGTTAATGAGAGGGGGTCATTTGTGTGCATTGTTTGTAAACCAAATCACCTTCCACCTCCCCCACCCTATGAATAAAGGTGAGAAGAGCAGGCTTGGCTCCAGGGGGGCTAGAATTGGATGCATTTAAAAGTAAGATGCTTTTAAAAGTAGGCTGAAATGCCCAGCAGACAAGCGATATGCATATTTATACTTGATAAAAAATTATTTTTCATCATTCAGACTTTTTTATTGTAAATGTAGGCTTTAGGCCTACTTGCAGGATTCAAAAATAAATGACAAGATGCATTTTTCAGCATTGCAAGATTTTTATTGGTATTATCCACTAACATACAGTAACCATGCTGCAGTGATGCGCAAGCTCCTCCTACACCAGTGGTCAGTTATTATTAAACATATATATATATTCTCAAAAAAAAAAAAACCCCGGTCGCTACAATTACACTATTAGCTAAGGTACCTCATGTGACCTAAGCTAGTGGTTACGCTTTCTAAAGCATTAAAACCCCAGACCAGGGCCGGAGTGGGAGTCATTTTCAGCCCTGGAATTTCATGCCTTAGACCGGCCCACTTTAGTTCACGACTGACCATAGCTATTACAATAATGTAATTAAAACTTCGGTATATACGTCTGCAATAGTGCACTGTTCTCTGAAGAATTGTAATTCATTATATTTTTCTACAGTTTTTTTTTTTTTTTACGGTCCTTTTCAGCGCCGCCTTTCCGCTTTCTATTATCCATTTTTTAATCTATTCTTTTTTGCTCGCATATCTCCAACAAAATATTTGTAGGTCTACTCTACCATAATGTCTGCCTGCAGTTAAAAAGTTCTCAGAAATAATCACATTTGTTTTGCTTAACCTATTTATGTACAATTATTCTAAAAATTTTAATGTCATACAAAAAAAAAAAGTCATCAGCCTGAGTAAATTGTACCATTATAGAATTGTGACTGCACAAGTAGTGTAGTAATTT
>NW_015632034.1:102365-103660 GCF_001515625.1 Sinocyclocheilus rhinocerous
TACCATAATGTCTGCCTGCAGTTAAAAAGTTCTCAGAAATAATCACATTTGTTTTGCTTAACCTATTTATGTACAATTATTCTAAAAATTTTAATGTCATACAAAAAAAAAAAGTCATCAGCCTGAGTAAATTGTACCATTATAGAATTGTGACTGCACAAGTAGTGTAGTAATTTTGGAGGTGAAAATACTGTGAAATTACATACAAACAAATGGCAAGAAATTTGAAAGCATAACAACTGAACGTCTATGAAACGTCAGTCAATAGTATATTTTTTAAATATATATGGTTGCAATAATAGCCTATTTTAGTTCAAAAATGTATGTACCATCGTTTAATTGCACATTTTTTTCTTTAGTTTTTTTTAATCTGTAAATGATTTAAGTGAAATATTTTTCGTGTATAGGCCTATGTACTCATACCACATTAAGCTATGTTTTAGATCGTGATTTTAGATGATCCACAACGTAGGCTATAGCGGCGCATAATACATTTACATTACATTTACATTTAGACTTTTAGCAGACGCTTTTATCCAAAGCGACTTACAAATGAGGACAATGGAAGCAATCAAAATCAACAAAAGAGCAATGATATGCAAGTGCTATAACAAGTCTCAGTTAGCTTAATGCAGTACACGTAGCAAGTTTTTTTTTAAAATCATATAATACATAAAAAGAAAACAGATAGAATAGAAAAAGAATAGAGCAAGCTAGTGTTAGTTTTTTTTTATAAAGAAAACAAGCAGTTAGTAAATAAATAGAGTGCAAGTCTAAAAGGGGAAAGTTTATTATTATTATTTTTTTAATAAAGAATATAATTAGAATAGAGAGTGCTAGGGTTAGAGGGTCAAATAAAAATGGAAGAGATGTGTTTTTAGCCGATTCTTAAAGATGGCTAAGGACTCAGCTGCTCGGACAGAGTTGAGCAGGTCATTCCACCAGGAGGGAACATTTAATTTATAAGTCTGTGAAAGTGTTTTTGTGTCTCTTTGGGATGGCACAATAAAGCAACGTTCACTTGCAGAACGCAAGCTTCTAGAGGGCACATAAGTCTGAATTGAATTTAGGTAAAGGGGTGCAGAGCCAGTGGTGGTTTTGTAGGCAAACATTAATTTAAAACCTTGAATTTTATGCAAGCAGCTATTGGTAGCCAGTGCAAATTGATGAACACGTGTGACATGCATTCTATTTGGCTCATTAAAAATTTATCTTGCTGCCGCGTTCTGGATTAATTGTAAAGGTTTGATAGAACTGGCTGGAAGACCTGCCAAGAGAGCATTGCAATAGTCCAG
>NW_015632034.1:103857-129245 GCF_001515625.1 Sinocyclocheilus rhinocerous
AAACCAGACTGGTTGCTGTTGAGGAGGTTGTTCTGTGTGAGAAAGGCAGAGACTTGGTTGAACACAGCTCGTTCAAGTGTTTTTGCAATGAAAGGTAGAAGGGAAACTGGTCTGTAGTTCTCTAAAAGAGATGGGTTAAGGGTGGGTTTCTTAAGTAGTGGGGTTATACGAGCCTGTCTAAATGTTGAAGGAAAAACACCAGTGTGAAGGGATATGTTAATGATGTGAGTGAGTGCTGGTACAACTGCAGGAGAAATGGCTTGAAGGAGATGAGATGGAATAGGATCAAGCGGACAAGTAGTAGGATGATTAGAAAGGATGAGTTTGGAGACTTCTTCCTCAGCGAGTGAAGAGAAGGATGTGAACAAGTGTATGTTTGCTGGTAAGATGTGCTTGACAGATTGTGGTGTGGAAAATTGTGCACTGATGGTCTTAATTTTATTAATGAAGAACGTGGCAAATAATAATAATAATAAAAATAAGGCTGTAGAGTAATACTTTTGAAATTATTTTTCAGTGATCAAACTGTCTTGATAAACACGTGGTAATACTATTGATAACATAATTATGAATATTTTATTGGCCTTCGCGTAGTACACGCAATAAACGTCAATAGACTACAGCAGGCCGTGATTAATGTTCTCTGCCACTTCAGTTCTGTACATTTCATGACTGCCCCCTACAGATAATGTCTTTCCTGTGTTAGAGCATTCCCTGTGGCCCTACATAATACACCATGGTCACGTGTGATCCCTTTCCTCTGCATACGCATTCTCAGTGTCCAGATCTGTATGGTTAATATTGAGACTGTCCTCTATCTGTGTGCCAAATTTCATTGCTTTCCCGCGAGCAGTTCTATGGGCTGCCATAGACTTCCAGAGCTAATAAACTAGTGTTCCCTTTCGATACTACACTCGTACTGCGTCTTGCTAGACGCATATGGGAAAAAGCCTTTTTTCTCCTGAACTGAAGCCTTTCTTCATTCACGTCGCCGTTGACACGCCTTCACAGCTGGAATCGGGACCTCTCAGCACAGCTGACCTGCTTCTCCGCCGCTACAGCGACGCAGCAGTTCCGGTCCGTTTCCCCTGCCGCCATCCGGCGATTCTGAAAGAGCTTATTTCTAGCAGGTAAGCCCTAAAAGAGCAAATTCTAGCGACGTTGTTGCAAATGCCGCGTTGCAGAAGAGCAATGAGTGCGTCATCTGTCTGGGCAGACCCACCGCAGAGACTGCTCACTCACTGAGACGGCATGCTCACTCGAGCATGAGTCTCGCTCTTCTCCACCCGCGGACCGCCTCCACTGGAGGCAGCCCCGCTCTCCCGTTTCTCCTCTCTCAGCAAGCCTCGGAGAGGGAAACAGCGGAGTCAGGGAATAAGCAATCGGACTGACTGATCTCATGCCGGCACTGTGCCTGCGTGCTCTCTCTCCGTTGCACTCGGATCCGCCGCAGAAGGGCAGTGAGCTACGCGCTTACTGAGACAGAATGCTCACTCGAGCATGAGTCTCGCTCTTCTCCACTCACGGTCCGCCTTTCACTGAACAGCCCCGTTCTCACGTTTCTCCTCTCTCAGCAAGCCTCGGAGAGAGAAACGACGAAGCCTGGGAACTAAGCAACTGGGTCTGAGCGATCTCACGCCGACACAGAGCCTGCATACTCGCTCTACCCGCTTCGATCCGTGTCTCACACGTAAGGATCCAGTGCCCCTCTTTACATCGAGCGGCTCTATCCTCCTAAGTAGATCGGAGCAGATGCTGCCGTTGGCAGCTTCAAATTTGTGTGTGTGTCACTATGGCTGCGCTCAAAGACACGGGTTGCTTTTACCACGAAAGCAGTCTGCCCCTGTTCGTTTGCGGAAGGCGGCCCCGCCTCCCCGCGCTCATGTTTCTCTCCTCCCAGCTACCTCGGAGGAAGTAAAGACGAGCTTGCGGGTTGAACGATCAGACTTGAGCAATCCTCGACACACATCATACGTTTACACATGAGGATCAGTGCACCTCGTTACATGAGCAGCTTAATCCTCCCAGGCAGATCAAAGCAAAACGCGGGCAGCTTCGCATTTGTGTGTGCGCTGCTGAGCCCCGCCTCCCCTGCTCTTGTGTTTCTCTCCTCCCAGTTACTTGGAGGTAGAAATGGCAAACTGGCGGGTATGATCGATCAGGCTTCAGTGATTTATTGCCGGCAAGGCCCCCCCTTGCATCACTCTCCACGCAGCTCTTTGATCTGCCAGTGTGTTTACACATGAGGATCACCACCCCTCATTGTCGAGCGGCTCAATCCTCCTGGGCAGTTTGGAGCAGAACGCTGTCACCCATGATTCAATATCGCTGACAGCTTTGTATTTGAACGCGTCTTTTGCCTGGGTCACGCCCACGCTGAGGCTGCGCTGCTGAGACAGACCGCTCTTACTACGAAAGTTCATGTCTCGCTCTTGCTTTGCTCGCGGCTCGCCTTCTTGAATAAAGACGGCCCCGCCCCTCCCGTCATCCGCTACGAGCGGATTTGAGAGAATGCACACAGCATTTTTGATCTGCCAGAGTGTTACACATAAAGATCATCAAAACTCCTCTTCTAATGAGCGGTTTGATCTTTTTTAGGCGGACTAAAAGAGAATGCTGTCACTAATGATTATTATCACTGACAGCTTCAAAATTGGACGCGTCTGGGCCACGCCCACGCTGAGGCAGCGTGCATGGGGGCTGACTACTCTGCTTTGAAAGCATTAAGTCTAGTGAAGCATTTTTTGAAAGCATATTCAGGCATAGCAAATTTCCACTCCTGAGTGTGGGGTCCCCATACGTCGACCAGCCTCTCAATTTAATCCAACCCCTTGTCACACGGGCTGAGGCCTGACAGGCCATCCCTGTAGTGCCAAACTGGGTGTTGGAGACAATAAAATGAGGTTATTCACTGCAATTCGTTCGAATACCCCGCGATTCAACTGCGTGGTTCCCACCTCAGTTTAGAGCAAAGATGCACACGTCCTGAGCTCAGAGGTGATGAATTTGCTGGCGATATGAGCCGTAGAAACAGTTCACCCAGCTCAGAGCGAGTCAGGCTTCCACAGCCGCTACTTCCTCATCCCAAAAAAAAAGGATGGTGGCCTCCGGCCCATCCTCGATCTCAGACACCTGAATCACGCCCTCATGAAAAGGTCGTTCAGGATGACTACGCTGAAACAGATCCTTGCGCACATTCACTCAAGAGACTGGTTCTTTTCGCTGGATGCATACTTTCTGGCCCCCCGCACTTTTACGAAGTACATGGACCTCAGAGACTGATGGGAATCCGCATTCTCAACTACCTCGACGACTGACTCCTTCTGGCCCAGTCAGAGGCAGAATTAATATCACACAGGACCCTCCTCCTCAGCCACCTGGAGTGCCTGGGACTCAGGGTCAATTTTGCCAAGAGCTTGTTGTTCTCCAGCCAGCGAATATCATTCCTGGGAACACTTTTCGACTCAGCCCAAATGAGAGCTGTAATCACGCCAGAACAGGCTCTGGCCATACGGAGGCTAGCGACCTCCTTCTAGATTGGTACCACTCGCCCTCTCAAAGCGTTTCAGTGGATGCTGGGCCTCATGGCGGCAGCATCGCCAGCGCTACAGTTGGGTGAGAGCAGCACATATGCTGAGAGCAGCGCATATACCGGGCAAATTGAACCAAGGAGCGGACATGTTATCAGGGAACAATGTCCCCTCAGGGGAGTGGACGCTCCATCCGCAGACGGTTCAGAGGATCTGGGAGATCTTCGGCAAGGCCGAGGTGGACCTCTTCGCCTCAGAAGACAACTCTCACTGCCCAATTTATTTCTCAAAGACCAAGGATGCGTTGGCCCACGATTAGCCCTCCTTCTTTATGCTTTTCCCCCGATCTTGCAGGCCAGGGTCCTTTCCGCTTGAAGTGGCACGCGCTGCGTAAACAGATCTGGCGGAGAGCCCTTGACCGTGTCACGCTCAAGCTCTCTGGCATTAGTTCACCTGTTAGCTCTCGACCCTTGGGTCTTACGGAGCCCTTAAAGGGACATGGTGGTGGAAAAAATTTGGGGTGGGAGGAAAAAATATTTTTTAAATGTTTTGCGTTCTCTCGCAAAACTTTTGCATTCCCTCGAGAAACTTTGCATTCCCTCCCAAAACGTTTGCATTCTCTCACAAAGATATTTGCGTCCCCTTGCAAAACGTTTGCGTTCTCTCACAAAACCAGTTGAGTTCTGACAAACTCTTCCTGTATACAGCTTGCAGTGGTTCATACAGCTCCGTATGTTTACAATGGAGCGGTTCATAGTTTTATTTTGAACTTGGACTCAAGTATAAAGAAATACAGTCAGTGCTTAGGTTAAGACATGGTTTTGTGACATTCTAAAACGCTTAATATGGCTTAATGTTTTAACCCTCAGGTTGTGTTCAAATCCTTATAACACTTGTGGTGTTCCCAGTCAAAAATGACCGGGGCACAAAAACAGCATATAAATCTCTTGTTATGCAATTTTATCACCTAATATTGGTATCAATCTTTTTGTCAGCTTATTTTCTTCCAATTGGGACTGGTTTGGTGTTTGTTTTTGGAACTGATTCATCGTAGGCCTCATTAATCTGAGCTTACGTACATCAGTTTTTGAGTGAAAAAAACATTATTTGTGCATAATTTTATCAATATTAACCCTTAAATGCATGAATGTTTTGCCAATCATTATTACATATTCGGGTCTTTAGCAACCCGGACCTATATATCCAGCACGGATGGACCTCTAACGGATGCAATAGCATAAAATGATCTTGATATTTTAAGAACAATTACAGAAGAATAAAATAAAGCATATTTCGTTTCCTTTTGAAACTTAAAAGGGTTCAATTTGAGCAGATGATTTTACCATCGCTGTCATCGTCAGAGCACTTCCACAGTACACATTCAGCATCTGCTATCATTTTCAATGACTTCATATCCAATTTTTTGATCACTGGCAGCTTATTCACCACATCCAGCATCAAATGACTGTGACATTTATATTTCATTGCGTATAGTAATTGCTCTGCAGTAAAGCCATTCAAACCAGTTAAATTTTTGCTGATGATATTCGTTTGTTTTATGCCTGCGGTAATTATGAGTGAAACACCACGTCATCATTGTGTATCAAACAGTGCCACCTTGAGGAAAAAAGATGCATTGCACAAATTGAGTCATCAGATATGTAAATATAATTGCGCAGGAAAAAATACGTACACATTTACATACCTCGGGTCTGTAGCGACCCTATACACTTATTACAAAAAAATTAATCAGAAAACAGGCATTCTTTTATATTTTACTATTTTTTTTCTTGTTATATTGTTTACAATGAATAGATTGAGGAATACTAAGAAAGTTAAAGTTAAAGTCTAACTTTAAAAAATTAAGGAGGGAGAGGGTAGAGAATGATGTCCCGGGTCGCTAAAGACCCGAGGTATGCATTTAAGGGTTAAATAAAATATGAAAAAAATGTGCACTGTTTATCACACTAGCATGCTCTAATGTTTAACCAAGAAATTTGTTTTGAAAAGCTTTTATTTTGTACAAAATTAAAAAACTAATTTGCCAAAAAATCACACTTGTGGTGTTCCCGGTCAAAAATGACCGGCCTACACAAAATAGCTTATACATCTCTTATGCTGCTATATTATCACCTAATATTAGTATCAATCTTTTTGTCAGCTTGTTTTCTTTCAATTAGAACTGGTTTTGTGTTTAATTCTGATACTGATTTATTGTAGGCCTCGTTAATCTGAGCTTACGTACCTCAGTTTTTGAGTGAAAAAAGCATTATTTGTGGATAATTTTGTTAATATTAAATACAATATGAAAAAAAAACATTGCAGTGTGTCACACTAGCATGCTCACATGTTTAACCAAGAAATTAGTTTTGAAAAGCTTTTATTTTGTACAAAATTTCCAAAAATTGCAAGAAAATCACACTTGTGGTGTTCCTGGCCAAAAATGACCGGCCTACACAAAATAGCTTATAAATCTCTTGCTATGCAATATTATCACCAAATATTGGTACCAATCTATTTGTCAGCTTGTTTGCTTTCAATTAGGACTGGTTTTGTATTTATTTTTGAAACTGATTGATCGTAGGCCTCATTGATCTGAGCCCAGGGTTAGGGGTCTTCTCACTGTCTGCAACATGAGGCAGTACCTGTAACCCAGTCAGGTTGCACAGGTAGTCCAGCTCCTCCAGGATGGCACATCCATACGTGCCATCACAAGGAAGCTTTCTGTGTCTCCCAGCACAGTTTCAAGAGCATGCAGGAGATGCCAGAAGACAGGCTGTTACATGAGCAGAGCTGGACAGGGATGTAGAAGGGCAACAACCCAGCAGCAGGACTGGTTTCTGCTACTTTGTATGGGGAGGAATAGGAGGAGCACTGCCAGAGCTCTACAAAATGACCTCCAGCAGGCTATAGGTGTGCATATTTCGGACCAAACTGTCAGAATCAGACTTTCTTAGGGTGGCTTAAGGGCTCGATGTCCTGTAGTGGGACCTGTGCTCACAACTCAGCACCATGCAGCTCGATTGGCATTTGCCAGAGAACACTAGAATTGGTAGGTCCGCCGTTGGTGTCCTGTTCTCTTCACAGATGAGAGCAGGTTCACACTGAGCACATGTGACAGATGTGAAAGAGTCTGGAGATGCCAGTGGAACATTATGTTGCATGACTGGTTTGGCAGTGGGTCAGTAATGGTCTGGGGAGGAATATCCGTGGAGGATTGCACAGACCTCCACCTGTTAGCCAATGGTTCCCTTACTGCTGTTAGGTTCCAGGATGAAATCCTCAGAGCCACTGTTAAACCTTACGCTGGTGCAGTGGATCCTGGGTTCCTCCTGGTGCATGATAATGCCCGGTCTCAGTGGCTAGAGTTTGCAGTTTTTAGATGACAATGGCATTGATGCCATTGACTGGCCCTCACGTTCCCCAGACTTGAATCCAATTGAGAACCTCTTGTATATTATGTGTCGGAGCATCCGATGCTGCTGTGATGAACTTCATGCAAGTTGGATCAGCCTGTAACTTTAGTTCTTTACATTGATTTTTGGTGTGATTTTGAATCCAGCCCTCAGTGTGTTGATGATTTTGGTTTTCATTGACTGTTGTCACATATGGACTGTATATAAATAAAGATTTTTAAATTGAATATTTCATTCATTGAGATCCAATGTGTGATTTAAGTGTTCCCTTAATTTTTTTGAGCAGTGTATTTGCAGGCAAAAATACATATGTGAACATGAACATGATCAACATGCTTCTGAACACTAAATATTTCTCAGATTTCCGATCTCTACCATTCATTTTCAATGGATGGTCATTTTTGACCAATAAAGCTAAGATCAATAAGGCCTACAATCAGTCAGTATCAAAATTAAATACAAAACCAGTCCTAATTGAAAGAAAACTAGTTGACAATAAGATTGAATCAATTTTTTGTAGGCCGGTCATTTTTGACCGGGAACACCACAAGTGTTCTTTTGTGCTATTCTTTACAAGATATAAGCATTTCAAAACAAATTTCTTGGTTAAACATTAGAAAATCAAATCCGATATTGTGCGTATACTATTCTGTGTTATTGTTACGCCCCACGAAAGTACAAAAACATTATAAAGCACCATATAGTCGAAGTCCAAGTGTTCTGAAGCCATTCCATAGTTTAAGGTGAGGTACAGATAAATATTTAAGTCATTAAATTCAAGTTCACGTAAACTCTTCTCTCCACTCCAGCTGTCTGTCATCCTCCATTCAGCATTCAAACTGCATGTCACGTTCAGTTACGATAGTCAAGACGATAAAACACTCTTCAAGAGCACACAGTAACTGAAGTTTAAAACTGTTAAAAGAAAAGGCTCAGTAAAATATCGCACCATGGGCGTGGCTAGGCCATTTTAAATGACTACTCAGCCCCCCTAAAATTTTGCAATTAGCTCCATAAACTGTACACAAATTCGTGATCGCCTCAGTCCCCTTTAAATTTCATATGAAAATGGCGGCAGACTTCGATCGGCTCCTCCCCGTCTTTCAGCACATTCTTTTTCAATCCGCAGAGCGCGGCGGCGCAGAGCAAGAAACAGAGGACAAGTTGTGTGTTTATCGATAGATTGTTATAATATCTGCATTTGTGCAGTTCTTTGTCATAAATCCAGTTTACAAAATATCATGGGGCAGCAATAATCGGTTCCCCATCTACTGTACCCCATCTAAGTTTTCACTGCGTTCACCCCTCATCACACCACAGCTGTTTCCTCCAGTGAAAATGAAGCACATATGAACGCATTCTTTATAAGATTTTCAAATGAAAATCTTGTTGCCATTTTCATTTGAAAATGTAACTTTCAATATAATACATATTCCAGTGCATGTGGCAAGAGGTTTGTATACTTGAGCTAAGGAAAGAGGGTTGTACTAGAAATGCAAACAGTAACATTTTGTGTTTGTGCAGTAAACAGGTTGTGTGTGTGAGATCATGAAGACTTGAATTTGGCTTATTCAGTAGGAATACTGCAATAAGTTTATTATACGACCCCTATTAATCAAACATTTTTTATTTTATTTATATATATGTTTTTATTATTAGGCTATTATTATTATTATACCCTCACTGGGGGCTGAGTGGTTATGTGGGGTATGAGTGGTTATGAACGAATGAATGAAACGCATTTGTCCGTGTTTCACTCTGTCTCGAATTGCGCTCACGGAAAGCGCTTGAGAAACAGTGTCTTTTCTGTGGCTCGGTACGCTTTCAACTCGTTTTTTTTTTTGTCTCGCGCAAGTCTGTACAACATTCATATTACATGATTTGACTGATTTTTACGTAGAAAGGGTGACAGTGCACCGCATTAAAATAAATGATGAACTTCTGGCCAAATTCATAACCGCTGGCCAAATTCAAAAACGAAACTAAAATTAAATCATCTTTGAGAGCAAGGGGGGCCCTACGCAGCTTGCGTATTTTGCATATAGGGAGGATCGGCTCTGCATATGATAGAAATGTCTTTTAATTTTATAGTTTATATTTATATATAAACACATTTACTTGTTTTCATTAATGTATTTTACAACAATACAAAGAGCAATGTATAACATTTTACCAGATTTAGTCCTACACTTATTCACTTTTATTTGTTCCCCACTAAATCATTTTATTTCACTAAATATTTAGATTTGATAAAATTGTGCACTCATGATTTTTCTACTTTTTTCCTAAGTTTTCTACTAAACTTATTTTATAATAGTATTTTTTGTCATAGATTATGATTATGTATTTTTTCATTTGTTATTTTTCATTAAAATGAAGTTGTCTATATTTAGTAGATTGTGTTTAACACACAAAAGAATGAAGATCAGGTCAACACACAGAAGTATAGAAATTCTACATTGATTTAAAAAAAAACAAAAAAAAAACACTGCGCTGGTATCGGATCGGATCGGAATCGGCCGATACACAATTTTCTGGATCGGATCTGAAAAAAATGGTATAGTTGCATCCCTACACAAAACCAGTCCTAACTGAAAGAAAAGAAGCTGACAAAAAGATTGATACCAATATTAGGTGAAAATATTGCATAACAAGAGATGTACACACGTGGTCAGTATTGTTGGCACCCTTGGTAAATATGATCAAAGAAGGCTGTGAAAAAAAATCTGCATTGTTAATCCTTTTGATCTTTTATTTAAAAAAAAAACAAAAAAAATCACAAAAATCTAACCTTTCATTGGAGAATAATAATTTAAAATGGGGGGAATATTATTATGAATTAAATGTTTTTTTTCTCTCAAATACACGTTGGACACAATTACTGGTACCCCTAGAAATTCTTATGAGTAAAATATATCTGAAATATATTCCCATTCATATTCACAATTTTGAGCACACCAGGGTGATTATGAACATGAAATTATCCAGCCATGGCTTCCTGTTTCACAGAAATATAAATAGGAGGGAAAACAAAGGCCAAATTCCAAATTGCACAAAAAGGTTGAGTTTCGGGGTCAGAAAACCTTAAAATAATTATCAAACAGCACCTACATCACCACATGTTATTTGGGAGGGCTTCAAGAAAAAAACCAAGAAAAGAAAAATGAAAAACCATAAAACAATCTCCAGCATATTCAGTTGTCAGACACGACTGGAACTTCAAACGGGACTGGCTTCTATGGTCAGGTGTAACTAAAAAATTAGCTTTTTAGCAGCAAACCCTCAAGATGGGTTTGGTGAACACAGAGATAAAAGTACCCCCCAAGTGTACAATGAAATATACTGCTGTATTTTTAATGTTGTGGGCCGATATTTCTGCTGGAGGTCCTGGACATCTTGTTTAGACACATGGCATCATTGATTCTAAAATACAAAAATGGGTCACTGGGCACAAAACCAAGCTTCTGCTATAGCCTTTCCAGTTCCCTGACCTGCACCTTATAGAAAATGAGTGGGGTGAACTGAAGAGGAGAAGCACCGTCTTGGAGCTGGGAATCTAAAGGATCTGGAGTGATTCTGGATGAAGGAATGGTCTCTGATCTCTTGTCAGGTGTTCTCTAACCTCATCAGGCATCATAGGAGAAAACTCCTATACTATTTTGGCAAATGGGGGTTTCAAAAAGTATTGAATAAAAGGGTACCGTTAATTGTGTCCAATGTGTATGAGAGAAAAAGTTATTTCATAATGATATTTCCCCCCCATTTTAAATTCTTATTCTCCAATGAAAGGTTAGATTTTGTGAATTTTTAAAATAAAAGATCAAAAGGATTAACAATGCAGATTTATTTTCATAGCCTTTTTTGATCATATTTACCAAGGGTACCAACAATTCTGACCGTGGTGTATAAGCTATTTTTTTAAGGCTGGTCATTTTTGACCGGGAACACCACAAGTGTAACAAAGTTGAATAGCATAAAAAATGTTTAACAAAAATTTACCATTTTTGTGGTGGAAGTTATTATGCCCTGTGTGAACAAAGTCAGTAAATCTTAGTCCAATGAGATAACATTAAGTAACATTTTCAGGAGAAAGACAATTCTCAATGTTCGAAATTCAAAATGACCCGAACACAACCTCAGGGTTAAAACAGTGACACTGGAGGACAAAATTCGATAATAAATACTGATAAAATTATTAGGCTAATATTAATAACCTTATTAATAATATTAGGCTACTATTAATAAAACAGAATAGGCCAGATTATGAATGCAACGCCCTGCACGTTAAGCTTTTTCTCCCCCATAGAAAATGCTTAAGGTAGGCTAATGAAAGAAGATGGTGATTTAAAAATACCAAATCTGTTTACAGTATATATTACACACAGAAAAGCAGATGAGCCCAGAACGAAACAGCTTGCAGTGGTTCATAAAACGCTTAACACAGCCTAATGAAAATTAAAAAAAGACCAAATATGCTATACTATATGGCCTGGTTTCACAGACAGGTCTTAGACTAAACCAGGATTAGGCCATAGATCAATTAGGACATTTAAGTAATTTTTTTTATAAACGTGCCCTACAAAAAACACTACTGGTGTGCATTTTAAGACAAAATAAAGGCACTGATATATTTTAAGATCAGTCAGAGCAAGTTGCTTTCAGTTGAAAGTCTGTGAAACCGGGGGTATATGTATTAAAAATATGCAGCCTATTTTGTAGTGATGCGCGGATGGCGGTTATATCCGCGGGCGCTGCGGATAATCCGCGGGTCGGGTAATAAAAAAAATGCATTCTGATTATTTGCGGGTGGGTCACGGTGGATAAAATAAATCATTAATGATGCAAATATTAACTACATTTTCTAAAATATGAACGTGTTTTAAATAGGCTACAGAAATTGAATAAACTGTAAATTGACATTAAAAGTTAATCAACAAACCATTATTTAGTCAAGAGCAGTGAGGGATTTTCTCTGTCTTTTCTTGTTTGATTAACATTAATGACAGACGGCACAGCTTTATTAGGCTGCTGTCACAAGAACTATTTCCCGGATCCAATACTGATACACATGCGTTTTCTTTCGCAACTGTTAACATTAACTTAAGACAAAACAGACAGTGCTTTCTCAATTTGGTACTGGCAGCGCGCGCTTTGGATGTGACTGTGAGCGCACAAAAAAGCGCCTCTGGAGAGCGCGAGTACCGAATGGCTTAAAAAGACATGAAAATAATACATTTTTGTGACGATGCAACAATGACCGATTAAGCAATTGACAATTCTGTCAGTGTCAACTGTCCCGAAACGCGAGCTAAAGTCTTATATCGCAGCGTGCAGCAGCTCTAGATGCGCCGATGTGAAGAAAAAGTCAAAGAGAGAGGACACGGTACAGAATCACTCACGCTGTTTTCAAATGACTGATTTGATCTGATGGTTTGTGTGGATTTTATTTACTCATATAACCTACACGCTATATTGAATAAAAGTTTTGCAGCAATTTCCCTCATTTTAAAGTCGAAAGCTGCGGGAATGAGTAATGCGATGTATGCGAAATCCAGCAACTCGGGTGCGGTTATCTGAATCAGACAAAAATACAGGTGCGGGCGGGTGGCGGGTGGATAATTTATTTGAAGCTGCGGATTCGGGTGATGTTTTAGCTCATCTGCGCATCACTAGTGTACATGCAAGCCCAAAATATGAGCTGAATTGCACGATAAGTGTTTTCTCCCATAGAAAAGCGCGCTTAACATGGCTTAATATAAAAAAATTGATAAAAAGCCCAAGTTTTATATTTTATTAAAATATAAAAATAAACAGTGCTAAGAGTTTTTTTTTTAATATATGATTTTTGTCTATGGGAGAGAACGCGTGAAACTGCGTGTTCCATTCTGGGCTTATCTGCTTTTCAGTGCGTAATATAAACTGTAAACAGATTTTTAAATCACTGTCTTCATTCATTAGCCTACCTTAAGCGTTTTCTATGGGGGAGAAAATCTTAACATGCGGGGCGTTGCATTCATATTCTGGGCTATTCTGCTTTATTAATAGTAATATTATTAATAAGGTTATTAATATTAGCCTAATAATTTTAACAGTATTTATTATCGAATTTGGTCCTGCAATGCCAATGTTTTGAAACATTAAGCCACATTAAGCATTTTAGAATGTCCCAAAACCGTGCCTTGAACTAAGCACTGACTAGGCTATTTCTTTATACGCGAGTCCAAGTTTAAAATAAAACTCTATTAACCGCTCCATTGTGAACATACGGAGCTATATGAACAACTGCAAGCTGTAAAGTAAACAGGAAGAGTTTGTCTGAACTCAATTGGTTTTGCTAGAGAACACAAATATTTTTGTGAGAGAACGCAACAGTTTTGCTAGGGAATGCAAATATCTTTGGGAGAGAATGCAAAAGTTTTGTGAGGGAATGCAAAGCTTCTCGAGGAAAAACAAAAGTTTTTTTGCGAGAGAACGCAAAACAATTGAAAAATATTTTTTCCTCCCACCTCGATTTTTTTCCACCACCATGTCCCTTTAGGGGCTCCGTACTATCTCACTATCACTCTCTGTGGTTTAAACTGCTAAAATATAACTTATCACCATATTTCTGGTATTATCTATCAAACTAATTTGGCATGGTTCACTTTTTAATTTAAACTGCTTGTGCCGTGCATTAGCATTATGCTAGCCTGCTAATTTGTCATTTGCACCTACCGTTTCTTCCCTCTCTCTCTCTCTCTCATCATCTTCCTACAAACAACTATGGTAAGTCAGAATTATTCAGCAAACATGATGAGGCTTCTTCTCCAGTTATTGTTACTTGCACTGATTGCCACGTGTTTAGTGTAGCCTTCTCTGTCAGTGGCGAGGGATTAACGTGATAAATGCGGGGAGACAGGCTGACAGAGAAGATTTGAGAACTAGAGACATGCATTCTAACTTTTACTGAGGATAGTAAGAATGTGAGGGCCTTAGATGCAGCTTTAGATGCAACTAGTTTAGCAAGTTTTGCACATTGTTCGGTTGCGGATACAGAGTCCCCCGCAGCATAGTGATTGGATGACTGTGGCAGCATAGTCACGGGACAAAACAGCGCTCTTCTATTACGATCAAAACATGTTCTCCCCACTCAGTGATGCACTCACTGGGAAACCTTTTAAAAGTGCCCTTTTTAGTATTGGAGTTTCCCCTCCCTGCTTACCGTGGTGATGAGATACATACTGTAGCAGACTGTCATCACTCAGTGGCTGGATGTTTAAGTGGTGTCCGCAAAATAACAGGTTACAAAGTTTTTGAGGCAAACCTGACCTGTTGAAAAGAAATGGTGTTCATCCCTCCTGGGGTGGTGCTTCTCATCTCTCTAGAAATGTCACATATTCTTAGAGTGGGCACTTGACTAACTTGACTAACTGGGGCCCAGGTCAGGAAGCAGACAGACTGGCAAAACCAACTGTCTGCTAGCTGCCTCATGTCACAGAAGTCAGTTAATTCTCAGCAGAGACTCTTTAATAGAGAGTCTCAATAGAGTCGTAAAAGTACGAAATCTCTCATAACTCCTAAACCGTCAGTTGCAGGCTCAAGTGTCTTATGTCGTTAGGGTTAGGGTTCCGATCGGAACCAAACCAGTGCAGAAAGATTCTCTGGAGAGTGAATATCAATAATTATCAAAAAAAGTTCAACTTTCGACTCGCCGTCGCAAAGGGGCGCCAAAACGCTCAAAAGGGGCAGGGCCATTTGTGCAACCATTTGTCCTATCAACATGAAATTGGTTTGCACGGTCTTGGTCCAAAGTGCCACAAGTGTCTACAAGGACATTTGCGTATCTCAAAAAACATGGCCACCATTGGCCGTCGAAGTTTGAGCACCTGTTAGACAAGGTTAACGGAGGTCAGCCGGAACGAAACTCGGTGGACCTGTTCAACTCACGGCCCCAAAGGTCTGAAAGAACGTTGCGCGGTTTTAAGTACATTTGCACGATATTCGTATCATACAATAGAACTCCTCATTCTGGATAACTTTGCCTCTGGAACCACTGCTGTCAATCAAATCGTTTGTTAAAGGGGTCATATGATGCGTTTTCAAGTTTTCCTTTCACTTTGGAGTGTTACAAGCTGTTCGTGCATAGATATGATCCCTAAAGTTGCAAAGACTAAATTCTGTTCTGACTCACAACCTGTAAGTATGTTTTCATCTTTAAAGAATTTGCCACTGATGATTCAAACGCGAGTTTTGAGCAATGTAGAGTAGCACACCTCGCTTTTCAGAAAGATGAGCTTTGAGATTTCAAATTTGAGATTTCATTCATGCAGTCGGGAATTATAGTTTCTAGAAGCTTGCGTTCTGCAAGTGAATGGTGCATTATTGTGCCATCCCAAAGAGGCACAAAATCACTTTCACAGCCCAACTCAACTCAAGCCATCTTCAAGAATCGGCTAAAAACACATCTCTTCCAACTCTAGCACTCTCTATTCTAATTCTATTCTTAAAAAAAAAACTTGTCCCTTTTAGAATTGCACTCTATTCATTTACTAACTGCTTGTTTTCTTAAAAAAAAAAGCTAACTAACACCAGCTTCTCTTTTGCTTTTGTATTCTAACTATTTGTTTTCTTTTTATGTATTATACAATGAACAAAGAGCAAAAAAAGGCCTCTAAACACTAGCTTGCTCTATTCTTTTTCTATGTATTTCTATTTTTTTATTCTATCTGTTATCTTTTTATTTATTATATATAACATTGCTACGTGTACTGCCTTATGCCCGGTTCAGACTACACGATTTTAGCCCGATTTTGCCACGATTTGCTTGACGTAGGGTGTCGTGGGGATTCGTAAATGACAATGGGCATCGGGACGCAAGATTCTATTGTTTCAGCTCGTGTAGTGTGTCATAGTGGACGACAACCGATTCCGCGTCTGCGATGCTGCACGACATCACGACAGAAATACTAGCATGTTTAATTTTTTTTCCGTCGTCCACGACGGGTTCTGTCACATTGGTGACATTGACCAATAGCAGCACAGAAGCTCTTTCATACACAGGTTTCAAACATGGCAAAACGAAAGAGAGATGATGGTGCTGCTAGGTGGAATTATGAGATGGAGGAAAGGTTCGTGGAGCTGTGGCAACAGTACTCCTGCCTGTATGATGTGTCATCGAGGGACTACCACGACAGAACAAAGAAAGAAAAATGCTGGCAAACTATAGCGGAAGCGCTTCAGCAATGTTTACACTCTTGTTTTCGGAAGTCAGTCGCTAGTTCCGCCTTCTCGATGACATCACGCACGTCGTTAAATATGTGTTTCTTGTCCACGACAAGATTTTAGGAGTCAAAATCGTGTAATCTGACACAGTGACTATCGTGACCGACAAAAATATTGTGTAGTCTGAACCCGGCATTAGGCTAACTGAGACTTGTCATAGCACTTGCTTTTGCTCTTTTGTTTGCTTCCATTGTCCTCATTTGTAATAAGCTTTGGATAAAAGCTTCTGCTAAATGACTGAATGTAATGTAAATGTAAGTTTGCCTACAAATGTGTTGCACTAGCAAACCTTTGAGGGCATTGAAGAAAAAGCACAATATCATCAAGAAGAATAAAATGTTTAATTAGAGCAACTGAGAAAAATTCTCAATTTACTGCCAAAGACTTGCAAGATGACCCGATGAAAGCATGAAACAACATTTCAACGTAGAGTATAAAAAGAGCACTAAACAAGAATGGCCCTCATGTCAGGACACCTTGCTGAATGCCACTCTTGACCAGCAAGAACATACAAGGCTGGCTAAATTAATACAATTAATTTGGATAGACCTTTGGAGTTCTGGAATAATGTTTTTGGAGTGATGTGACACAACTGGAACCTTTTGAACCCATGGATCAGTGGTATGCCTAGTCCAAAAAAAAGGCAAAGCTTATGAGCAGAAGAACACCATTCCCTTGGTCAAACAAGGCCAAGAGGTTGACCAGTCTTGTTATGGGGGTGTTTTGCTGTTGCAGGAGGTGGAAATCTTGACTGAATGAAGGACATCATGGATTCATTGAAGTATCAGGCAATTTTGGCAAAGACTGTGATGCCTTCGGTGCAGAGGCTGAATCTTGATGATAAACAGACTTTTCTGCAGGAAAACAATTCCACTCTATACATCTAAATCTACTTAAGCTTGGATCAGGAATCAGTAGAATGTTTTTGCATGTTCAGTCTTCAGATTCAAATATCATTGAAAATATTTGGTGGATTGCAGTAGATTGCAAAGATTTGATGATAAACAGACTTTCCTGCAGGAAAGCAATTCCACACTATACATCTACATCTACTTAAGCTTGGTTCAGGAATCAATAGAATGTTTTTGCATGTTCAGTCTTCAGATTCAAATATCATTGAAAATATTTGGTGGATTGCAGTAGATTGCAAAGATTGCAGAGGTGACAGAAGTGTAGCGTCTGCTTAGGATCTTTGAGGGTCATGGGGGCTTTATGTCTTAGAGACTCCTTTTAGCCTTTTGACATTTGCATATAAATTACAGACCTGGCCCCATATTCTACAGTTATATGGGTGCTAAATTGCCAATGGTCTTTCCCCCATTATCAAGAAGATGGTAAACAGATCAACTCTCTGGTCTCTCCATCGACTTCAAACACATTCCAAAGAGACGTAAATGACCCCCGGGGCCAGGCACCAATGGGCCTGGCTGACCAACAAACTACAACATGCTCATATAACACACACACACACACACATACACATAAAGACATTTCTTTATTTAGACTATCGAAGATTAGGTGTTTTCTTGTGCACTAAACGAGGTGGTTTGTCAAAACATTTCTTGAGGTTGGGATCACTCTCTACAATATGCCAATGTTTCAATAAAACATTATCAATGTCCTTCGACACAGGCGAGTATTGGATGTAACAGTTGACACAACGGTCAAATTTTTTATGTTTTTTAACGAGACTCTCTTGTTGTGACACATCTTTAAAACGACTCGCTGCAGACTGAATCCACTCTTCTCGATATGATCGTTTTCTGAATCTCTGTGATAAAATTTGTGATTGCTGTTGAAAATCTTCATCACTGCTGCAAATACGGCGAATACGACTAAATTGGGAAATTGGTAACGAGAGCTTTAATGACACAGGATGATAGGATTGTCCGTGTAAAATGGTGTTACGGTCAGTTGGTTTGTGATACAAAGTAGTTTCAATGCCCGATGCAGTACGAAGAACAAGCACGTCCAAAAAATGCATTTTCTCTTGATGAAATTCCATAGTAAATTTCAACGCACTACACTTATTATTAACCAAACTATGAAACTCTAGTAGCTCAGATAACCCTCCCTGAAATGGAACATTGGTGTAAAGTGATTCAATATCCATGGTGACTAGAAGGACCACATAATCAGGTAATGTCACATTATTCATGAGTTCGATAAAATCCATCGTATCTCTAATATAAGAAGGTAAAGACGTGACTAAAGGTTGTAAATGAAAATCAACGAAAGCCGAAATTTTTTCTCTAAGTGACCCAATTGCTGCCACTATGGGTCTCTCAGAAGGGATATCCTTATAAGGTTTGTGAATTTTAGGCAGCGTGTATAGTACCGGTGTGATCGGATGCTCAACACACATATATTCATATTCATTTTTATATACTATATTTTGGGTAAAACTGCACCAGTCCTCCACACCAGCCATAAACATGCAAATGCGCCATAAAGGGAGACAAAGAAAACTTCTCCCGCTCAAAAATTCACGCCTGGTATTGGCTATTCCACCCAAAAGGTGGGTGTGGATAGGAACTATCAAAAGTCATTAGCTCAGACTAATCTTGGCTCAAAAACCTCTTCTTCTTGAGACGGACACTCTCCAAGACTCCTCAAAACTCTCCTCTTGAGTTTGATTTTCCGGCAGTTTTATCTTCAAGTAGTTTTGTCGATCCGCTGTGGACTTTCCTATCTTTAGAAGAACCAGGAAAACCACCAGCTCACTCCTAAAGAACTCATCAAGAACCTCCGTTGTCTACCGCATCAGGACTCTTGTTCAGCAACGAAGCCAATGCAAGTAACCGTTTACAACAATTTAGATGCGTGTTTAAGTTTGAGCCCCTTTTAAGGTGATTTTAGATTTTTTGATGATTCTCATTAGGTTGTGGTTAATTGATGTGAAATACCGCCATTCTTTTGTTCTTCTCTCTCTTTCCTTCATTCTGTATATATTTGTTTTGCTTAGTTTAGTTGTACGTTAGCTATAGTTTCATTTATTATTTATTATTAATTATAACCAGTTATAATTAATTATAAATATTTCCCTTTTGAGCTAATTTGCTACAGAAGCTTCTAAGCACTTAAAAGCAGTGTTTATTGAAGGTTATAAAAAATTAAAGATTCTGCACAAAATTTATTTGGTTGAATAATTTTATACATGAATCTTTAGATTTGATTTTATTCCCATTTTTCATAAATACTTATTCAGAATCACTTAAATGTATATTAATGGGGGGACGCTAGCGAGCGGCGAATGGAGTAGACGCAGTTTTTTTGAGTCTCCTCAAGCTGCCTCCTGTTTTTGTTTAATATACCCGTCAATATACCAGTTCACCCTAAGTGTGAGTACTCTGTTCATTAGTTAATTGTTGGCAATTGTGTTTAAAGTTTTTATTTTGGACAATCAAACAATGACTTCCACGAAGTAAAGATGGCGATGCTACAAGTGATTCCCTCCCTTCAGCAACCGCCAACGCTATACTCGCCACTATTGAGACACAAGGCAATGATCTGAAGCGGCTGATCGAGCATACTAAGTTGTCAATCAACACTCGTCTTGATGCACTGGATGCCGTGCTGGCGAATGTACAGTCTGAACAGTCGGGTGTTAAAAAAAGGGTTGAGGAGCTGGAATTAGCTGTGACCAGTTGTGATTCGCGCTTGGAAGAATTTGAGAGTCTGTGAGAGACAACAAATTTCTCCGTGCTAAGGTGAATGACCTGGAGGGCCGTTCTCGCAGGCTTAACTTGAAATTTGTGGGGATCAAAGAAGGAGCGGAGCAGGGTCATCCTACTGCGTTTATAACTGAGCTGATCTCCACACTGTTTGGCCAAGATAAATTTCCTAAGCCTGTCAAAGTGGATCGCGCTCACAGGTCGTTGCGACCAAAACCTTCAGATGACGAGAGGTCGCGTCCGATTATTGCGAAGCTACATCACGACCGTGATAAAGAACTGATCCTCCATCTGAGCCGCGAGAACGCTCCGTTACATTACATGGGGAAACCAGTGCATATTTTCTTGGATACACAGCGGAGGTTGCCTCAAAACGTCGCGCATTCGGATCGGTGCTGAAAGTTTTAAGGGAAGCGGGGGTGACCTGCTCTCTTCTTTTTCCTGCAATATTGCGAGTTAAACACAAAGACGCCATCTCAATGTTCGACTCACCAGACGAAGCACGAAAATTTGCGGACTCTTTTTCTGCCAAATGATCTCTCTTTAGTGAATCTGGGCTGCTGCATTGTTCTGACTAGGGTAGACTGTAAGAGCTCCATTTAAGTTATTTTTTTTAATCCTTTTTGAACTTGACGGTTTATGGTTTGAACTTTGTTAATAGCAGGGGAGCATGATAGAGACTTGTTTGTTTTTTTCCCTATTGTTTTTGTTGTAAGTCCTCTTGTTTTCTCTCCCTGTGCTCCGCTACCTTCCAGGTAATGGGTGAGTTTTGCCGTTTCAGTTGGGGAAACGGACGTGGGTGGGGGGTAAGTTGTGATGGGGTTTGCCAGACTATTTGTTTTTCAGAGTTTATTGCCTGCTTTTATACATTACCAATGTTACTCAACTTAATTGATAATGGATGATGCATATAGTTCTGTTGGTGGGACAAACGTCACATTTATATCTTGGAATGTTAGAGGTATGGGACACCAGATTAAAAGAAGCAAAGTATTTGCACATCTTAAATCCCTCTCTGCTGATATTATTTTCCTTCAAGAGACCCATATTAAACAAACAGAACAGAGACGCCTTAGATCTAATTGGATCTCCGAAGTATATCAGTCCTCCTTTTCCTCAAAGGCTAGGGGTGTTGCCATTTTATTTCGTAAATCCATCCCTTTTCGTTTGTCAACTGTCATTGCTGATCCTGCTGGTAGATACATTTTAGTATCTGGGCATATCAATTATTTTCCAATTACCTGTCTAAACATATATGGTCCAAATTTTGATGATCCTAATTTCTTCAGAAAGGTTTTTGATTTGCTTCCTGACCCCAGTTCTACAAATATAATAATTGGTGGTCGATTTTAACTGCTATCTTGATGCCTATTTGGATCGTTCTTCAACACAAGCCCCTCATATTTTACACTCAGTTAGCACTTTAAATCATCTATGTAAATCTTTGAATTTAGTTGATATTTGGAGATTACAAAACCCATCTGCTAGAGACTACTCATTCTTTTCATCTGTACACAAATCTTACACTAGAATTGACTATTTTCTTGTTGACTCTAAACTTATTCCAAATGTTATACAGACTAAGTATAATAATATTATAATTTCTGACCATAGCCCGATTACCATGGTGTATAAGCTTTTCTTGAATTCAATGACAAAGGCAATGTGTCTGATTCCATTCTTTGGGAGACCTTTAAGGTAGTAGTGCAGGGTAATATAATTGCCTGTGAAGCTAGCAGGAAGAAAGAAAAACGCAGACGTCTGGCCGAAATTGAAGCCCTGCTTCCAGCCATGGAGCAGGCATATAGATTGTCCAAATCCCAGTCTGATCTTAATGCCATGTTAAAACTGAAATACGAATACAATAATATTTTGAGCGAGCAGATTAGTAATATGCTTCTTAAAATTAAACGCAAGCAGTTTGAGATGGGTGACAAACCTGAAAGATTACTTTCTCGGCAACTAAGAGGTATGCAGGCCAACAGAGCTATTTTTCAAATTAAGTCTGGCTCTGGTGTGCTGCTAACTAAACCAAAGGAAATTAATGCTTGTTTTTTGGAATTTTATAAGTATCTTTTTACTTCAAAATGCAATGTGCCTGACTCAGATATTACTGATTTTTGCATTATTGACACACTATTTTCCTAATTAATGCTGTTCAGTTGCTTTGACACAATCTGTATTGTTAAAAGCGCTATATAAATAAAGGTGACTTGACTTGACTTGACTCTCAGTCTAGGGCTGCCATTATCTCACTTGACACCGAAAAGGCTTTTGACCAGATCGAGTGGCGATATTTATATTTAGTACTAGATAAGTTTGGGTTTGGTAAAAAATGTTGTACATACATTAAGATGCTTTATGCAAACCCAAAATCTGCAATACTTACCAATCTGGATAAATCGGACTATGTTCCTCTTTATCGTGGGACAAGGCAGGGGTGTTGCCTTAGTCCCTTATTATTTAATCTGGCTCTGGAGCCTCTGGCTATAAGTATTCGGCACCATTCTTCAATTAGTGGCATTACAATCGGGTCTGTAGAGACCAGACTCTCCCTATATGCAGATGATTTGCTATTATTCTTAAAAGATGCTGTTGATTCTTTACCCCCCCCTAATGGATTTGATAAACCATTTTGGTTCTTTTTCCGGGTATTCAATTAACTGGAAGAAAAGCATCTTCATCCCTCTTGGCAGTAATTTTCCTAATATTTTTTTAGAGTCCATCCCTTTTAAAATTGTTCATGATCATTTTACTTATTTAGGTTTGGTTATTCCCACAGATCCAAAATACATATTTAAGCTTAATTTTATGGCTGCAATAAAGAGCCTGAAATCTACCATTGCAAAATGGAGGGTCTTGCCATTGTCCCTAATTGGCCGTGTTAATGCTATAAAAATGGTGGCCCTTCCAAGGTTTTTATATTTGTTTCAGAATTTACCAATCTATCTGACAAAATCTTTCTTTAGAAACCTAGATTCTATAATTTTCTCTTTTATTTGGGGCTATAAGGCACATCGCATCTCTAAGGCTCATTTAGAAAAATCTAAAGAGCTGGGTGGATTGGCAATGCCAGTTTTTCAACATTACTTTTGGGCAGCAAATGTTAGGGCTTTGATGTATTGGAATCATGGCTCACCTTGTTCTGATCAGAGGGCGGCGCATACTCCTAGCTGGATTCTTATGGAATCTCATTCTGTAAACAGAAGTTCTCTCCCTGCTTTACTATTAGCCAATTTGAGTGTTCCTTTAAAGAACATCACTAAAAATGTTGTAGTGCATAGCTCTTTAAGGATATTGAAACAAATTAAGAAATTTCTTGGTGACACGCTGCCCTCCCTTCATTCTCCCATTTGTGAAAATCATAATTTTACACTGGCTTTGAGTGATAGAACCTTTCAAGTGTGGAATAATAAGGGTCTTTCCGCATTTAACGACTTGTACACAGATGGTCACTTTTCCTCCTTTGATCATCTTCTTAGTAAATATCATCTTTCTCATTCTCATTTTTTTCATTACTTGCAGATTCGGCATTATGTTCAGCAGACCTTTTCTGACTATAAGATTCAGCAGGAAGAGCATTGTTTCTATAATTTAGTGCGACAAGCCCCAGACTCTCGGCATATGGTTTCACAATTTGTTTCCCTGTTCTCTACGCAGGTTATTACATCTTCTGATTATCTTAGGGTAGCCTGGGAAAAGGAGGCTGGTATCAGCTTATCTGATAAACTTTGGTCTGAAATCTTGAAGAGAATACATAGCTGTTCCATTAATGCAAGACTTCAGTTAATTCAGTTTAAAATTGTACACAGATTGCATTATTCTAAAACCAGACTCCACAAGATCTACCCAGCTGTGTCTCCTATGTGTGACCGATGTCAAGTTGCAGAGGGAACTTTGTCTCATGCTTTTTGGTCTTCCCTGAAACTCCAGAGATACTGGGAAGATATTTTCTCTTGGTATTCAGTGGCATATGATCAGACCCTTCCTCCTGAAATGGAATTGGCCATTCTTGGCTATTCTGACACAGTTTCCTCTTTGCCTTATCATTTGCAATTGGCATTAATGTTGGGCATGTTGTGGCCAAGAGAATTATATTAAGGGATTGGAAAGCCACTGCTCCCCCATGTTTTCAGAAATGGCTTGTGGAGATGGTCTCCGTTTTAAACCTTGAAAAAATTCGGCTTAACGAATCAAAGTCTCTTAATTTTTCCAAGATCTGGGGTCCCTTCCTCCAATATTTACAGAATAGTTGAACTTAAAGATTATTATACTATTTATAGTATTTATCTGTTATGGCTATGATTTCTGTGGTGATTTTTGTCCCTGTCCTTGCGTGATCTATATTCATTTTATGTATTTTATTTAGGCATTTTTGTCATTTATAAATTCGTCTGGCTTTTTTTTGGTGGGGGGTTGGTGGGTGGCGGGTCATGTTGTTTGTTTGTTGTTATAAAACGAAAAAAAATAATATGGCAAAAAAAAAAAAAAAAGTTAGTAAAGCCACAGCACACACTATATGTGACCCTGGACCACAAAAGCAGTCTTAAGTCGCTGGGGTATATTTGTGGGGGGGGGGTCATGTTGTTTGTTTGTTGTTGTTATAAAACGAATAAAAAATAATATGGCAAAAAAAAAAGTATATTAATAAACTTTTGGGCAGAAGTCCTGGTTATGGGCATTATGTGGCCATTTCAATGCAGAATTAAGTCAAAGTTAAGTTGCAATCAAAATTAGTAGGGAGCTGTAATCAGGGGCGACGTAACGGGGGGAAGGTTAGGATCATTCCATGGGCCCGACGCGATTCTACCAAGGGTTAATGCTGGTCAATGCATTGTTGGTAGCATCTTATAAGGTGTTGCTGAAAGTAAAACTAATGTCTTTATTTACAACCTTATTTCAGTCCCTTTCAATATAAAAGTATTTGCTACTGACTCATAAAGACAACCTCTTGTCACATCTAATGCCGGAACAATGTAACTAAAATCACCATCATTTAAAACATAGAATATTAAAATCACCAACAATTGGGACTTTATCTGCAGCCAGCACTAATTCAGATAGAAAATCAGCAAATTCTTTGATAAAATCTGCATGGTGCCCTGGTGGCCTGTATACAGTAGCCAGTAAAAATGTCAAGAGGGATTTTTCATTGGCACTTATTACACTAGATGATGTTATATAAAGCAACATTATTTAATTAAATTATACTTCAAACCAGACCTCTGAGAAATACTGAAAATATTACTATAATTTGTAGCAACACCTCCCATTTTATCTTTTGGAATGCAGCTCATGTTTATAACAGTAATCTTGGGGGGTAGACTCACTTAACTTCCTGGGGTCGGCAAAGTGCGGGAGCACTTGCCTTTTTTTCTGATAACTGCAAAAAAACCTTTAAATTCTCCATCATTTTTTAACATACACAAGCGTAATACATAATTTGAATATGTAAAGGTTCTACGTTTGTGTACACTCACAATATCATCAAAACATTGTGCTTTTTT
>NW_015632034.1:132852-141599 GCF_001515625.1 Sinocyclocheilus rhinocerous
TGAGTCAAATGTATGAAATATTATGTCAATTTAAACAATTACTATTAAACAATTATATTCATTTAGTGACATATAAATATATCTTAGTATAGGCTATATCTTTAGGTTCTCATAATTCATTATCTTCTTGTCAAGCCAGCAGTTCACATTTACAACTGCATGTTTTCTGCGTAAAAATAAGGGTCGATTTTGGCTTTGGTCTAAACAAAAAGAGCAGCAGGTGGTGCCTTCGGAAAGGCAGAAATATAGCCGTTTCCCTGGTAACTGCAGTAAACAAAGCAGTTTGAAACTTGCAGCGCTGACCTGACTTTGAAACTTGCAGCGCTCATATTTAATCAATCTTATTTTTATGCAGAAAACACGCAGTTGTAAATGTGAACTGGTGGCTCGACAAGAAGATAATGAATTATAAGAACCTAAAGATATATCCTACAGCAGTGTTACTCATTGCGCAGCTCGTGAGCCTCCGGCAGGCAGCCAAGCTTTAATGTGTGTCTCGCATGGCAGTAAATAACATGATGATACGATCATGCAGTCAATACAGATATTTCATAAAAACATTAAAAACAAGCAGGGCTATTACGTAACCCATTAAAAAAACTCACACCATGCCTACACCGGAAGCACTTGCCTTTCTGATAACTGCAAAAAAAACTTTAAATTCTCCATCATTTTTTAACATACACAAGCGTAATACATAATTTGAATATGTAAAGGTTCTACGTTTGTGTACACTCACAATATCATCAAAACATTGTGCTTTGGCTCGACAAGAAGATAATGAATTATAAGAACCTAAAGATATATCCTACAGCAGTGTTACTCATTGCGCAGCTCGTGAGCCTCCGGCAGCTAGCCAAGCTTTAATGTGTGTCTCGCATGGCAGTAAATAACATGATGATACGATCATGCAGTCAATACAGATATTTCATAAAAACATTAAAAACAAGCAGGGCTATTACGTAACCCATTAAAAAAACTCACACCATGCCTACACCGGACATGAGTGGCGTGACGCGACAAAAGACAATAGAACCCATTATAATCAGTGATGTTGTCTACACTGGATGCGGCGCGATGCGACACGATCCCCATCAGTAAACTGATTCCTCGTTCTATTTATGATGAACTGTATTGACACAACGTTCAAATGATTTGCAACGGTAGCTTTGTCATGCCCAGTGTAGACAGACTTTTTGCTGTTCCATCTCCGGTGTAGAGTGCCGGCTCTATAACAAATCATTTATATATATAAAAAAATACCTAAAACAGCGGCATTACAAGATGGACATATTGACTAGAAAAGATTTAAACTGGTTCTGCCCTTATGTCCATGACACTGACTCACGGAGTTGCCAGTTTTGGCAATCTTTCCAGCTCTTAACGCCGAATGTGCTCTTGGAAGATTAGATACATGATGGGCTAATGAAAAAAATAGTGAAGACCACTGGCCTACACTAAGATATAGCCTTCTGAAGTGTAAGCTATATCTCATTTCTTGTCTTTCTGTCCCCAAATTAAGACGTTGTACCATTCAAGACTTTTCGTGGCCTTAAATCTGAAACAGACCTCATGGGGGATCCCTTTAGTGATTAAGGTCGAAATGGCCAGTGTATGCTCTTCTGTGCCTCCGCTGCGCAATTGTGCTGTTGTGATATAATGTGCTGTGTAACATCATTTTTCCCACCATGTCTGATATTAAAATCAGTACGACACTTGCAAAGGCATGTGCATTGTCGATATGGCTTCCGAGATACAAAATTAAACTCATTAAACTCTTCTGTCCAGCTGTTGTTAAATTTAAATGTATATTTTGTTTTTGAGTCTTCTCCTCCCATTTCTACCAGTGATGCTTGTGTCCTTCCTGCGCTACTACATGCGCAGATATCAACAGTGCCACTAGGTTGAAATTTGTATGATGTGTCGATTCTGTGAGAAGATCTGGCAACTGAACAACCTTGGAATATGTTGACATGATTATAATAAGGTTTGGGCCATACAAATTACGGGAGTTTTACCAGAGGCGAATGTAACAAACATCAAATACGCCCAGTGGGATTTTTTTTATAGAAGGATTAAAAATACGGTAGAAATACAGGAAAATATTTAAATGGGATGATAGTGGGATAGAATGGTAAAATAAGGGAAAATCCAGGGAAAAATGGGAGGATTGACAGGTATGGTAAGTCTTATCGAAAAACAAATGTTCTCTGACAAAGTAATCCTTATGAAACCAATGCAGGGTCCACTCTTTCCCGTCTGAGCTCATTATCTGTAATGTGATCACACCCTTGAACAGCAAGGCTCTTCATATTATAATCGTCCACGTGAGACGCGCTATCATATCATTTTCTCTGTCATTTGGAAAATATGCAAGTGCTCCCCCGGCGTCTTTGCCGACCCTAGGCGGTTAAATAGGAAGTTGTTATAATTCAGGCATGTAATGTTTGATCTGCCCCAAACTTCACATGGTTGATAAGTGTCCTGTCCTGAACACATGCCCATGCCCATATTCAGTTATAATCATAGCGCCACCTTCTGTCAAAAGGAATGTTTTACACTCTAACCAACTCCTCCTAGAGATTTAACGACATCAACATTATATTTGGTCAGTCTACTCTAAAGGCCTTTGCGATGGTAAATTGGAAAGATCTTGAGTTTTCGTTAAAGGGTGTGTCCTTGGCGGCCTGACAAAGTTCGATGTTTCGCCATGTAAAAGGAAGTTGTTGTAACTCAGCCATGCAATGTCTAATCTGCACTAGACTTCACATGTTTGGTAAGAGTCCTGGGGTGAATACATCTAAAGGCCAATATACCGTTAGAATCATAGCGCCACCTCTTGGCAACAGGATACTGTATGTCATGTTTTTACTTCCTGTTTTGGTTAGTTTAGAAGTATTTGGTCCATGTTGCATTCATATTTCATTCGAACAGCACCAGAGTTCGTTTGGAAGCGGACCAAGACCCATCTTTTTAGCGGTCTCGGTCCGCTTGTTTGGTGCGCACCAGGGTTCGGATGGCAGCGTTCACACTTACTCAAAGGAACCGCACTAACAGAGCAATCGCACCAGGGTTCATTTTAATCGAACCAAACATGACAAGTGTGAACACACCCTAAACCTCTGTTTCGCTTAGTTAAATGTACGATACTTGCATTGCCTTGGTCGTTGAACGAATGTCCGGATGCAGTCTCGGATGAAAGTTTTGATGGTTTGAAGGTTTGGTGGTGTTGGAGTTCTTCAAGTTCTTCCCGGTTTGGAAGGGTGATGAACTCCAATAGATGTTATTTTGGCTCAGTGGTGGTTGGGGGAGTTTTCTCCCAGATGAAGGTGATGAGAGAAGAGCGCAGAGCTCGAGAGACATCAGCTGAAATCCTTGGTGAATGGAAATATGAGGCCGCAGCCTGGCACAATCTTAGGTTGTCCTTAGGAGAGTTCTAGCTCAGCATCCTCATCCTTTTGGGATCTAAAAGAACAGCAGACTGAGCTGTGTCAAGGCCTGCCAGGCACGGTAGCGCCGGCTCTGGGACTTAGCAACCAGAAGATGGGAAGGTGATGAGAGACGAGTGAAGAGACGAAAAGCCAGGCGGGTCACTGAAGTGAGGCCTTTTAAGTTCTGTGGAGGTCACACCTCTCGAGGGTCAAAGAGCCAATGGTGACTTGCACTTTTGGAGGGAAAGTTTTCGACTCTTTGTCTCTGAAAATGGTAATTTGCATATGTAACTGGATTGGATGTTGATGCAAAGACTACTAAAGATTCTTAGAACACTAATATGTTGCATAAGTATCAACATATAATATAAACTCTCAATTAGATCATCCGAAGATGAATTCATAGAGACCAAACATGGTATAGGCAAGGTTACATGAACGAGTGTTTCTATCATAAGCATGCATAAAACAGTATACAATACAAAAGACAATATACAAGAACAGCAATAATATACACAATGACCTGAGGATATGTGACAGGAAGGTCAAAGAAAGGTTTGTCTGTGAATGAGAGTCCATTTATATGGCATTGTGTGTATTTCCTATGGGTAAATGAATTGAGAGTTGCTCTGCCCGCATTCATTTAGGCAATAAAACCAGTGTTATCAGCATTGGTTGCCATGGAACCAGAGGCCTGTTCTGCCTTTCTGAGGTGTTAGATGCATTTCAGGGGAAGGGTCCATAGACCCTCATAGTTGGCTTGTTGCTTGGGTGAGGGGGTGTTAGGGATTATTTGTTAAATATAACAAATAGTTGTGTGTCTGATTGGTCCAAAAGCTACAGCTGAAAAGTAATCTCTTTTGTCAACATTTGTGGATGAAATAAATATAAATCTAGTTTGAGCGACGAATGGAGCACAAGTGTATTTCAGGCAGACCACGGTGTGCCTGAAGCATCAGCTGACGCTCAGCTGATCATAACTTCTCCCACTACAATTAATAAGATATATAAATTCATCCGTACTCACACTTGCCATAGTCTGTCGCACAGACATGCGATTAAGTCAGCCTTGAGTTCTGTTGCACAGACATGCGCTAAAACAGTTTTAGTCTGTCGCACAGACATGCGATTAAGTCAGCCTTGAGTTCTGTTGCACAGACATGCGCTAAAACAGTTTTAGTCTGTCGCACAGACAAACGTTGAGTCAGTTCTCAGTTCTGTTGCACAGACACTCGCTTCTAGTTCGGCTCAAGACAGCTTCAAAACGCTAATCTGTTGCACAGATACTCGCTTAAAAGTCTTCTAGTTCATCGCAAACAATCACTCAGGACAGCTTTCAAACGGATTTAAAGAATGTTGACCATACAGATTTCGCTTCAGATTCCGGTCATGTTTTGAATACACGATTCACCGCATCGACCAGTATAAGCGGCTTGATTTGGAAGTGACTTAAGAACAATTCAGTCGAGATCGGACCTCCCTGCATGAAGGAGTTGTAAATCATTAAGAAGATCAAGCATCCTCAACAGATGTGGATATACTCATTTTCCATTCATCTGAAGTGTCTCGTGAAGCTAAGCCAAGTTTCTTTTCATACTCGTGCTTAAAGTTATCAGGTATTGGCAACATGCTTGTTGCTAAGCTTTTAATTGCTCAGTACACGCTGTTGCTAATCTTCTGATCTCGTTAGCCATTGCTTGTTTGGAAAATGTTGTTGCTTAAAAGCTATTAAGTCACTGTTTGGAACCTACTGTTTACCAGGATTTTATGTTTATCATTGGGAACATTCTCATTGTTAAGACTAGCTATGTTTTAGCGAATATGCTGTTGAACAAGCTCTGTTTGTTATTGTAAACATACTGTTGCAGTCGTTTGGTTATCGTCAATGCTTAAGTCTCTCTGGTGTTATGGGAAACGTATAATTGCTTAAGCACAGTTTGAATTCTAAGTAGTGTGGAATCATGTGAAGTAGCTCTTTCAAAGACTATAGAATACCCAAGACGTGTCACTCGTATAGTTCTTTAGTTCTTTTATTTATAAAGCACATTTAAAACAGTCACAAGACTGCCCAAAGTGCTGTACAAAGGCAAAATAATCAAAAAGTAAAACACATACAAACATCCAAAAAAAGCCAAAGAAAACAAGTGAGTTTTCAAAAGAGGTTTAAAAATCGATAAAGATGGAGCAGCTCTGAGGTGTGCTGGCAGGCTGTTCCACAATCTAGGGCCCATCACTGAGAAAGCTCTATCTCCTCTGCGTTTCAACCTTGTGCAAGGAACCATAAGTAAATTTAGATTACAAGATCTTAAGTCTCTGGTAAGGCTATAAGTATGCAGCAATTCCGATAAATAACACGGGGCGAGGTTGTGTAGCATTTATATACAAAAAGGAGAATTTTAAAATGTATCCTAAAATGAACTGGAAGCCAATGAAGAGCTCGCAGAAAAGGGATGGTGGGATCAAACTTGCGACCTTTCTTAAGAAATTTGGCTGCTGCATTTTGGACCAATTGTAAGCGAGCGACCTAGGACTTTGAGATGCCGCAATACAAAGAGTTACAATAGTCCAATCGAGAGGTGATAAACACATGAACAGCTGTCTTGAGAGGTTTTTCAGGCAGAAAATGTTTTATTTTTGAGAGTAAGCGGAGCTGAAAAAAGCTGGAAGCAACAACCGAGGAAACATGTTTATCTAAAATGAGCCGACTATCGAAAAGAACACCAAGGTTCCTGACATACTTTGATTCAAAGACTGAGGGACTATCCACACAGTAAAATCTCCAGTGTTGAAATCCCGGTGTTAAGGATTTTAGAGTAAAGAGTTAAATTTGTGGTGTTGAATTTTAAAGGATTAACACTAGCTAGTGTAAACAGCACCCTCTGGACGGTGTAAAAACGGAGAGTCACCCTCATTAACGCTGTTGAGTGTTCTTAGTCACATCCGGGACATTTGCTTGTGTGCAACCCTAACCCGTCTGAAATATTTCTCACAGACGCCATTTTCTTTGCTTGCAATGCGGAGATAAGTATGGAAAACAGCGAAATAAAGTGTTTAATCTTACTCACAAGGTGTGTTTTGTAATATCATATCGTTTTATAACGATATTTATGTGCTGTGTGCGCCTAAACTTTTCTCAAAGACATTTTCTTTCACTCGCGATGCAGAACAGACAAGGAAAATCCGAAAGTAAGTGTTTTTATCTCATTTAAAATATGTATTTTATAACATCATATTGATTTATAGTGATATTTATCTGCTGTGCACTCCTAAACTTTTTCTCAATGAGATATTTTCTTTCACTTGCGATGCTCCAGAGCAGATGGGGAAGTCGGTTTTAACAAGGAAAATACCAAAAGCAAGTGTTTTACTTCATTTATGGTATTTTTTTTTTAAAATAATATTACTTTATGACGATATTTATATGCTGTGCGCGCCAAAATGATCCGAAACGTTTATAAATGAGGTTCCCTTCAAATTCAAATGTCATCTGTGAGTTTCTCATTTAAACCTCATTTATAATACAGTATGTATTTTGCAACTTCATATTGTCAAATCAAACCACTGTAAACTGCCCACATCTAAATGGCAATATCAGTCATTGGTTCTTGTGTCTCATGACCAATTTTTGTGATTTCATTAAGCATGAATTGAGTTTTCATGATGTTGATGTGTCGTTATATTGGATTTGAGTGCTGTTTTCATTGAATTCATTTGAAAATAACACTTCTCAGTAAACTCAAACTCTATACTGAGTGAGTTACATTGTTCCACATTTAAAGTGATTTTGTGCCCTCACAAGTCTTGAGTATGGCACATGAGTTGCAATGAACTACTTTAGACACTTTTATTATCTTATTATCTTTAAGCATTAAATTGGGTTTTGTATTCAGCAAAAGTGAGTCGTATGGGTTTGGAATTACAATTTTTAAGTAAACAATTTATTTAATATTGTTACAGATGGTTCATGCTGGCTTAACAGAAAAATCAAAAGGAGATGATGTGCTTGAAGTGTATGAAGCCACCAATACATGGGTAAGCCACAATTGCATATTTTAAGATTATTGATTATCATGTTTATTTTTTTTAAACAATAATAATAGAGTCTGATCTCTTTCTAAAAATATATCAACTGTAAGTTTTTGATATGTTCCCGGACAGCACACGTACGTCTGGCCGACGTCGGCCCAAGAGTGAAACGTTGGCCTCATTATCTAAAACATCTAATAAGCATCGGCCAAGCATAGGCCGATATAATTCGGTCAGTGCTCTGTTTCTCAGCTCATCAAGCGTCGGCTCTGAGTCGGCTCACGACCGGAGGCCGATGCCGCGCTTTTCTGTTTGCTGGAGCCCAGTTATATAGCAACCTACAGAGAGAAGAGACTCATCCTGCGACATCTGGGGCTTTTAGGTAAGATTTCACTTGAGCTAAATTAGAAAAAATACTATTTTGTTAATTCTGTGACACTTCAAAGGTAACGTTACTAGTAGGCACTCGGTGTGCTACAGCACAGGTGAAGAGACTGGGGCTCATTTCCAACTAACGGTAACTTGTTTAGCTAACGGTCACGATAACTTAGCGATTTTTAATATTATTGTTAGCGCCTTAATGTATTTCCAGCAATTTCTCGGAGGGAAAATGTTATTAAAGCGAAGTCCTAACTGCTTTTCCGCCGTGTTTTTCACTGTTGTAGGCTAACGTTACCAGAAAGAATCCGTTTCTACGGTGAGCTATTGTTTCTGTTGCTTTTCAACTACAAAACTGAGTTTAAATTCGTTATTGAATAATAATTGTTTGAGACTGTAAGTTATTAATGTAATTTTTTAACTGTAGATGTTTATTTGTGTAAATGCTGTGTGTGCGTTGAGCTCTGCACGAGCTGGGAGCAGAGTTGCCATGGAAACGTCTCTCGCTGCTGTTTTCACTGCTTTCAGGTAAGTTTAGTCCCTAAAATCACACAAATATTACATACAAACGTTCCTGACACGTTTCTTACTTGTAATTGACATGGAGCTGGGAACAGAGTTGCCATGGAAACGGGGCGTCAACACAACCATCAACAGTAAACTCTGTCTCTCGCTGCTGTTTTCACTGCTTTCAGGTAAGTTTAGTCCCTAAAATCACACAAATATTACATACAAACGTTCCTGACACGTTTCTTACTCGTAATTGACATGTTTCTATTGAATATTTATTTTATAGAAATGGGTTAGCCTCTTCGAAAAAGTCCGTTAGCATCTCTACCGTTTTCAGACGACGTATGGTTAGGTAGGCTAACTCTATATTGTGCTCTTATTTATGAAAGTTTGGGCTTTTAA
>NW_015632034.1:141661-150882 GCF_001515625.1 Sinocyclocheilus rhinocerous
TGTATGCTTCAGACACGGGTCACGACGAGGCGTTCCCCATAGCGACCCCTAGAGGACGCAGTGTCTCGTTCCCTACTCAGGGAACCATGGTTACATAAGTAACCTGAGACGTTTACTGCAACAGTCATAGTTAAACCATGTTTATTGTAGTAAAACTATGGTTGATTTTGTTTTTACTATGGATTTACTGCAAATGCTGTGGTAAAACCATGGTTAATCTCTGAAAGAGTACAAACAATTGTGAATTGATTTGAATGCTCTCATTTGTAAGTCACTTTTGATAAAAGCATCTGATAAATGTAAATGTTTTTGTATATTAAATATGTTTATTGAAAATTTTAATAAATTTGCAACCTTTAATGAGAGTGGTGTGTACTGTTTTATTATAAACCAGCGGCTGCTGCCGCGGGTGGTCCATAACGATGAGCAAAACGCAGGTGAACCGCGCCCACGCAGAGCAGCCGGTATTTACAGCTGCATCGTCCAAACATCGGCCGGAGAGCATTTGCGATCAGAGGCCGACGTCGCGGCGACATCTTCCCTATTAGCAAACGATCCCTGAGCGACATCGTGCCGATGGAATTTTGTACGTCGGGTCGACATCGGCCCAACGTATGTGTGCAGTCTGGGTTTGGACTGTCATTTATTTATGCGCTGTCCCATTTATGTGCATTCATTTTGATAGGAGTCGTCCAACCTCAACGCAGAGAGATCAGTATGCACTTGGAATTGTGACTTTGTCTGATTTCAACTTAAGAGGGTTCACATTAACACAGTTATTTAGCCTACTCATTCTTCACACCATTTCTCTAGGGCCCCAGGTTAGCGTAGCTACATTTGTAATTATTCTAAAATCACTAATTTAACGATAGTGTGATAATGCTATTCATACTAGCACAACATCATCTTCAGACCCTCTATGCCTATGTTAAGGAGACAATGTTTGCCTAGCTTAACCCTTTCGCACGTGAGTTTTTCTAGCTGAGCCCCCAGCGTGAGTTTTTTTTAGGCGACCGTTATTTTAGAATGAATCGCCATATTGTTTCCATGGCGACGCGTCATGCTTGTCATGTGACACAACGCAGCCGCAATAGATCTGTAAGGCGATGTTTCTTTGCCATTACAGAGAGAGGAAACTGCTGAGGTGTCACAAATGGAATATTTTAGTTCTTGAAAAACCCTATGGAGCGTCATGATTAACCCTTTCGCACGTGAGTTTAAAATATTCTAGCTGAGCCCCCAGCGTGAGTTTTTTTTAGGCGACTGTTATTTTAAAATGTATCGCCTTATTGTTTCCATGGCGACGCGTCATGCTTGTCATGTGACACAACGCAGCCACAATAGATCTGTATGACACATGGATCGCTTTTATTTAGTTTTTCCTGTTTTATTCCAAATTTTCACAAACATGCTCACTATATTATGAAATATCTGATATTCCGATTCTGAAATATGTGCAATTAAATCTATTTGGTAGTTTAAACACTTTTATATCGACCGTTAGTTGATCTATACCGGGTGATAGGCGCCGCCATGTTAGTTCGCGCTGAATCCGAGCTGTGGGATTTACAACACGCAAATTCATCCTCTCCTCCCGAAACACGTTAAAGTAGGTCTCCGGTAAACTGGGAGAAGAGCAGAGTAAACGTTATAGTTACCTACACAATCTGTATATGATATCAATAAAAACATGTCGTCAGATTATATTTGTAAGGATCGTTATTGCCGTTTCCATAGACATCAGCGTGAATTTTACAAACTGTAAATGTATGGTTTTGCTAGTACTTATGTGTATTTAAATGTCTGAAACCTAAAATAAGCATTATATGGTTGAAAACACTGAATATTTGTGATAATATAACAAGCGCTCACTGCGTCCGATCTGTCTCGCGTCAGCCAAAGCCAAAAGCAGATTTAAATTCAGCAGTTGATGACGTGACCCACTGAAAGTTAAACGCGTTAAAGGGTTAAAGCAGCTAACTGTGTACTTCATTTTGTTGGGGGAATATAACTCAACATTATTTCTTCCTCTCATGGAGTTATTCAAGGTTATGTCTGATATACATAAATTTTCTAGTTTATCCTCACCAGTTGTCTTATCAGAGATCAGCTTTCCTGATCATAATTGAAACACACTATCTTCACCAGCTGAGACGTGGTCGTTTGTGATGCTCAGCTGATCATAACTCCTCCCACTACAATTAATAAGATATATAAGTTCATCCGTACTCACAATTGCCATAGTCTGTCGCACAGACATGCACTTACCCTCCTCCATCCCCAACTCCTCCTTATGCAGATACATGATCACTAAATGCTTGCCCACGGAGATATATCATCTATCCAGCACATTGCTAAATTTGTCCAAATTTATTCACAGTACTGTATTACTCTACAGGAATATACAACTGTTGCATATAAAATATCTGGGAATTGCTTAGGCTTCAGGGGGCTTCAAACCTCAGTGAGGTTTGCCTGTGGATAGCTCAGAATCTGAACCCTTCAAAGCGAAGCCTGCCGCCAAATATAAAGTTCAGGACCTCTACAATAATCTTACTCAAACAGAGTGGTCCTGACTTAAATAATATTAACAATAATACAAAAAAAACCTTTGCTTTCTCATTCCTTAACCCCTCCCTGTCTAGCTTGTATTAGTTTGAACAATGTCTGAAACTTTGTATTATGAGCACTTCCTGTGTTTATTTGCCTCTTTATTTAAAAATATATATATTTTTGTTAGGAACAACGTCTGATCAATGACAGAAATTAACCTTATAGGGCGATATTTGACTCCTTTAAAGTTTTTTTTTTTTTTTTCCTTTGTAATCCCATTTTTCAAACTTTTATGATGAATCGCTTGTTGTATTCCTCAATTATAAGTCACTTTGGATAAAAGCATCTGCTAAATGAATGAATGTAAATCTAAATGTACTAAATTAAACAAAATACAAATGAAAAAAAAACAACATTCTGGATGTGTGGAAATTCAGCGATCTGGCCGACGTCATCAGTGAACAGTTTCTCTGTCAGAACAAGCAATCTACGTTTGGAGCGTCTGATGCCTATGTGTACATAAAACCACTGATGCCCACAAACTTCTTCAAAACACGCTTCTTCAGTGAGCATCCGTTATAAAACACTTGCTGTACATGAATTTTGACAACTACACAAATATATCTGAACTGTGTTCATGCAGAAATACAATGATATAGTAATCAGTGCACCGAGAGTATGGTAACACAAACTCTGTTGAAGCCAATGATAAGTTGAGTCTCCAACTTGCTATTTTGTGAGGTGTGGGTGCCATGTGGATTTTCTGCCTTTGTGAAGTGTTTCAAATTAGCCACTTTATGAAGTTCCATTTCAGTTAAGATGCCGCCTTCGAAGGTAGCTGCTTAAGCCCCCGATATACTTCAAGCAAAATCGAAAAATTAACTGGTGTGACATAATTTCAAACAAAATCAGGCCAAAAGTTGGTTTGGAGTTTGTTTCGGGAGTTTGAAACAGCTTGCCAAAGCAAACTTTCTGGAAAAGTTTCGCTCCGGCTGGTAAACACCTTTGAACTACCATTGATCCATGGCAATTATATAATAGGTAGGTGTGCACAGTGGCTCTGCCCTCTTTGACGTGAAATCCATCGAGGTCAGACATCCAGTGATAAAACACTGGAGAGCTGCTTAATAGTAGAAATTGAAGTTGCAATTCTAACTGAAATCAACTCTGACTGTGATAATGGTAATAAAAGGTAAAATAATAAATACTTTGAGCCAAAACATTTAGATTTATAAACTTTTATCAAAAATTTTAATTAAAGAATAAAATATATTAAAATAATAAAATACAATCAAGAAGAATAAGTTGCCAGTCAAATGAAATCACCAATTCCATCAACAATTCATCTTTGCAAGGCACAGAACTCTTCTGTTGCATTAAGGAATATTTACAGACTTTTTTGACAAGACTCAGAGGTGGCATTAACGCATTTCATAATAAAGATGTTATGAGATTAATGTTTAAAATATAAAGTTTTGAATATAGAAATATTAAACGATTTAAATGACTCAATTCATACTTTAAAATGAAATTGAAACCGCCAGTAGGTGGCAGCATGTCACTGCCTTGTCTGAATCATTTATTTAATCGATTCATTCAAACGGCTGATTCATTTGGGAACGAAGCAAGTGACTCTCTTTATGAATGGGTGATTAAATCATTGACTCACTAGATTTGTTCAAAAACGCAGATTCATTCAAAAAAACGAAACAGCTGTGTGTTTGCTTGGAGATGCGCAGCGGATCAGCTGTGATTTTGTTTTAACTTTTTGTTTGAGAAATAGAGCACAATCAGACAACAGTGTTCCTGAAATGTAAGTCCTTAGGTTAACTTTTGTATAAAATCCAAAATGTATAAAACTCTTGTAGGTAAATTCAATTTTAAATTTGCAAACTCCCTTTAAAAAGCTGTCGCTCCTCTTAGTTCATTGCGATCTCACAAACTTCCATTTTAATTAATGAGGCTCCCTACACTGCACACTGAATCTATTATTACATCTTTTCTACACTTTGTTTGTTATAAGGAATGACAAAACTGCAGTCTGCTTCACGATCTGAGGCGCACCGATAAGCATTTATTGGCTGCAGTCTGCAGACCAGTTGGAAATGAAACGCCGTCCTCCCTCGAAATTCACTCCCCGGACTCAATCCCTTTAATCTCATTTACTATCCTAACTGCGTGAGTTTTTTTTTTCAAATTTGTCTTTGTTGTCGATACTAATAGAAAATATTTGGGGGGACCCCCCTAAGTCTATTTATTTATTTTTTTTACTTTGTATGGGGGTCCCGGATCCCCCCAGCCCCCCTCAATTCGAGCACTGACTATCATTATGTTATGTTTTTAAAAATGAAAAAAAAAGTACCCTCAAAAGATATTTTAAAGTCATATAGCCTAATTGTGTTAAATGAGAAAAGCAAAGAATGACAAAAAGCAAACAAAATGTACTGTAGCTTTAACCCTTAAATACATGAATGTTTCGCCTGTCGCTGTCATCGTCAGAGTCGCACTTCCACAGTACATTCAGCATCTGCCTCACATTCACGATCTCAACCATATTCTCAAAACGATGGTTTTCAATGACTTGATATTCAATATTTTGATCACTGGCAGCTTATTCACCACATCCAGCATCAAATGGCAGTGACATTTATATTTCATTGCGTATAGTAATTGCTCTGCAGTAAAGCCATTCAAACCACTTCAATTTTTGCTGATGATATTCGTTTGTTTTATGCCTGCGGTAATTATGAGTTTATAAATTAATTTGTTTTGGCATGTTTATTGCTAAGCATATTTTATTATATACTGCAATTATATTTATCCATTAGAATTATATATTTTTAAATTCTTATTCTGTTCTGATACGGTTAAATTTAAAGGATTTGTTGTAAAGTGAGGGGAACTAAAATATCCTATAGTGTTCATAATGTTGGTACATTATAACATTATTAGGCCTGCCGTTATTATTTCTGAAAATGCAACTTATATGAGACGTATCTTTTTTTTTATTTTCCTAAAAAAAAAAAAATGATTGTGTTTTTAAAAGCATGCAGCAAACGAAAATATGTGATTAATCTGTTCAAATTTGTTACTGTGGGTTAACAAATTTACATTAGTAGGCTATTCTTATGCTTGGCTTCCCAGATAGCAACAGAGTCTGGGCCAAATCTGGTTTACATTCAATTTTGGCTTTTTTCAGTCTTGATTGCAAATGTTTATTTTTTTTATATGTACGATGGATAATTAAAACAAAAATCAGGCGTGTGTAGCCTATTTATAACATCAATTACTAGGCCTACATTCTTTTTTTCAGAAATGGAAGTAACTTAAAATGTTATTGTGTGTTTGTAATTTTAATATTTATCTATAGGACGAACACCCAATTCATATAGGCCTATCAAACTAGGCTATATGTTATTAAATTGTACATAGGCTATACATCAGATTATTTTATTTACAAGTTTCATGTTTGTGTTTATCCCGTTTTTTTCCAGTTGCATCTGAAAATTACTTTCAGAAACAATTTTTTTTTTCAAAGCAGCCTTTGTCCGCTCTGGCGCCGACCCTGGTTACCAGCATTCTTCAAAATATCTTAAAGCAATAAATGCATAAGGTTTGAAACAACATTGGGGTGAGTAAATGTAAATGTAAAAAAACAGAATTAAAATTTTCGTGAAACTATCCCCAACTATTTTTTAAACTGAAATGATACTCAAAATACTATATAATAATAATAATAATAATTTCTTATTTATTTAACTGTTGTATAAAATAATTTCCAAATTTGCACTCATTCATGACTCGTGTGATAACTTTATGAGACAACAGCTCATTCAGGGGCATTTTTTCCCCTATATCTAGAATTGTAAGGGCTGTACTTGCCATCTTCTCTTCACGCTCTTGCAAACTGGATGCTCCGACTTGCCGTAGAGTCCTTGTAGCCATGAGAGGTGTGTCCATGTAGATGAGCAAATAAATCTGCATCTTAAGTGGCGTGTGGCGTTATTTTAACGCGTGGTGGCGTCTGCCGTTAACTTGTCGCCTAACGGCGCTTATTTAACGCCGTTTTAATTTAATTTGGCTTTCCATAGGGATGTTTGCTAACATTACATCCGTAAACGAAAAATGAAAAAGAACTTTGCTGTGAATATATCGGGGCGTTTATGTACACATTAGACAACATTTAGATTCACAGATTTAGTGTTATTGTACCTTACGGGGCTCGAACTCCCAGTTGTGTATGACTCTAGACGGAATAATGGCCGTGTCATTCCAGTGGCAGCTGCTGCAGTAATACTGACCTGTATAATCACACTGCCGTGCCTCATTAGGAACACCCCCTACACAACACAAGACAACGTTTTACAACTTCCTATGCAAGGGAATTCTAAATATCAAAGTTAACTCCATTTCTCCCATTATAGAGCAATCATACAACACTGAATCTAGCACTTTTGACTATAACCACAAAGAATTTATTAACAAAAACAAAATAAAACAAATTAAAAAACAAACAAACAAACATCTGTTCACAATTGTGTCATCATCAGGGACAAAGATAAATGTTGGAAAAGCAATAGAAGATGTGATGTCTGTTTGGAAAGAGACTTACGTAGAGAGATGGGTGTCCGACACTCAGCACATCTGTAGTCCTGTTTGTCTAGACCGACTTCAGGACAGATGCTGAGTTCATACTCAGACTGATGGCTGACCTTTGACCTCACACATGGTTTGTTGATAAGATTCATGCACTTGCTATGACAACGGTAATAACAACCTGGAACCAGAAATGGAAAGCAATTTATATTAGTTTTAAAACCAAACATTAAAGGGATAGTTCACCTTCAGTTGGTCCCCATTGACTTTGAAGTCAATGGAGACCAGCAACTGAAGGTGAACTATCCCTTTAAGTTGTGTCATGACACAGTAAGATCTGAATACATCCATTCTCCAAACAACTTGTACTATGTATAATTGCAGGGATCCAGCGTCCCAGGGTGAAGGCAGGGAAACACCCTGTATAGACAACCAGTCCATCACAGAAAGATCTGAATTTGCTTAAGCAATTAAGCTAATACTAATTACTAATATTAATTACCATTATAGCCAAGTGTGAAGTGTAAATTACTTCACTATAGATGTTTCCAAGGTTTTGTGAACAGTGCACCACAAATCACACTATGGAAATACATGTTTGAAATGTCAAAGAATAGTCCATCCAATTTTTTTTTTGTTTTTTTTGTGGAACTCAAAAATGTAAACGTTTAAATAATAATGATAAATAAGTTATCAAGATAGAAAAGGGGAAGACTATGAGTACTTTGAATTTTAAAGTCGACATGAAACGGAAGTAGCGATTGTCTTTTTTCCCCTATTGTGACGTCTATCAGAGTGAAACGGCATCTGAAATGAGAGGGCGGGACTTGATTTCGTCCTTTGGGAATTGATTGGATCATTGGAAGTTGGGGAGTTGCTAACAAAATGGAGGCAGATCTGAATGCCAGTTTGCAGTTAGTTGTGGGGGAATTTCTCTCCACTGGATTCACCGCCGACACCCTAGCATGAAGAAATTTTTTATTTATTGAGGAAGACGATGACGATCAACGGCACAAAACATGCCTAACAGTGTGTGTGCGCGAGAGACAGAGACTGCCTGAATGACTGAGCGCGTCCTCCATCAGGTTAGGTCATATTCATAAAAAAATAGTTTGCGATGTCCTAAGAGTAATGTTTTGGTAATATCCTAATATCCTTTCAATTTTTAAGGGTAGTGTACTCCCCCATGGCTTGCATCAGCACTGGTCAATGCATTGATTTCAATAAAGTGAAGCATCAGCTTCAGCTTTTCCCCGTTGTTTATTCCAGCGTTTACCCCTCACGTATGTCTAAGTGGTGCCCGCAGAATAACATAGGTTTCATAGACAATTGGACAAGTTTTTGGGGCAGACCTGACCTGTTGAAAAGAGATGGTCTTCATCCCTCCTGGGGTGGTGCCGCTCTTCTGTCTAGAAATATGGCACATAGTCTTAGAGTTTGTACTTGACTAACTGGGGCCCAGGTCAGGAAGCAGACAGACTGGATAAACTGACCGTCTGCTAGCCGCCTCACGTCACAGAAATCAGCTAATTCTCAGCACATAGTGTCTCTTTCACCTAGATATCACACTATAGAGACTGTGTCTGTTCCCCGAACTAGAAAATACAAAAAACGTCCAAACCAAATTAAGAGTAACAATTTAATTGATGTTCAACAAATAAAAAACAGATGCAATATGGTCACACTATAGAGACTGTCTGTTCCCCGAACTAGAAAATACAAAAAATACAAAAAACGTCCAAACCAATTTAAGAGTAACAATTTAATTGATGTTCAACAAATAAAAAACAGATGTAATACAGATAAACAAATGATAACGCTTGGCTTATTGAATATCAGGTCTCTTTCTCAAAAGAACTATCAGTAGGGCTGCCACTAACGACTATTTTTATTTCGATTAATCTATCGACTAATTTATCGATTAATCGATTAATCTAAAGAATTAATTTCCCACAAAAAATCTACAATTTTACTTAAGAATATTTTATTAAAGGGGTCATATGATGCGATTTCAAGTTTTCTGTTCTCTTTGGAGTGTTACAAGCTGATTGTGCATAGATAAGATCCCTGAA
>NW_015632034.1:150915-163705 GCF_001515625.1 Sinocyclocheilus rhinocerous
GCCCTCCGGATGCTCCTTCGTCGAATCCGCCGGCCGTGCCGTTCTCAAGCCCGCCACCTCTGCTCACTCTAGACCTCCGGCCGTTCCTCACTCTAGCCCCCGGCCTCTGCTCACTCTAGGCCGCCAATCGAGTGTTTACTATTGTCATTTTGCATTATTGACACAATATTTTCCTAATTAATGCTGTACAGTTGCTTTGACACAATCTGTATTGTTAAACGCGCTATATAAATAAAGGTGACTTGACTTGACTTGATGTCACTAGCTCCGCCCTTGTGCCATAGCTTGTGACCGGAAGAGAAGATGAGTCGTTTTGAGGACTGGGGAGGGGAGGTTAACGTTTTTGAAATCTAAGTGCACGGATAAATTATTTATAATAAACACCATTAAATTATAAGAATTTGATTTCATGCCGACTTTAATCATTTATATTATTATTTTATTAATACAAATAATATTGGAAAGCTTGGAATATAGTGAACTTGTCATATGGACTACATTGGATATTTATGGAATTTATAGTTTTATCATGCTTTATTAGTATTTTTGTTCTTTTAGGAGCTTCACAGCCACTGGGAACTTTAAGTTTTATGAAAGTAGTGTTTTATTGAAATGAGCTGCATAATCATTTTTCTTTGGGTAATGGTTTGGAACGAAAGTACTTAATGACTGAATCAAATGTGTTTTTAATATAATGTTGCATTGGGTTCAGTTGAGATGGTCTGACCTGTGCAGGTGTACCAGGTCTGAATGAGGCCCCATATGATAGTGCTACACTTGTCACACATCTGTTTGACACTCTTGCTTTTCTCCTTTGAGAATCGATGCTCTAATAGAACCTGCAGGTTCGGCTCATCTTCCTCTGGGTCCTGTTTATATCCAACACAACAGTAAAACAAAATTCCACAATTTATTTATACAATTTACCACTAGCCAAAACTGAATTTATGTTTCTCATCAACTAAAAAAATGTTTTGATCTAAATCAGGAACCCTTAATGGATACAGAAACAGAACAGTTAACCTGATATATATTCTATACAACAGCAGAGTGTTTCAGAGTAACATTTGAGTGAAAGTGAAAGTGACGTGACATGTGGCCAAGTATGGTTACCCATACTAGGAATTAATGCTCTGCATTTATCCCATCCTAAGTGCACACACACAGCAGTGAACACACACACACCATGAACACACACCCGGAGCAGTGGGCAGCCATTTATGCTGCGGCGCCCGGGGAGCAGTTGGGGGTTCGATGCCTTGCTCAAGGGAACCTCAAGTCATGGTATTGAAGGTGGAAGAGAGCGCTGTACATTCACTCCCCCACCTACAATTCCTGCCGGACCTGAGACTCGAACTCACAACCTTTGGGTTACGAGTCCGACTCACTAACCATTAGGCCGCGACTTTAAAAAAAAAAGTAAATGTGTACATCACATTTTAATTAACATATGCATTTAATGGGGAAAGACAATGAAAGATTTAGCTCAACTTTAGCTTTGACTGAAATGAAAAAATATTGTATTTTTGTTTAAAGCCTATTTTACGGTGACCCAGAGAGAGCTCAATTGAATGCTTTTATTGTCATTATACCATGTACAATGAAATTAGAGTAGCTTCCCTTTAACATATATCACATAATACACATACAGCAAAACATTAATAAGTTGAATTGACTACAAAAACAAAGTTATATTGCACAATAATAGTGTATTGCACTAAGTCTTGTATTCGAAGTGGGGAAAAAAAATTCTATTACACTAATGCCGAGTTCACACTGCACGATTTTAGTCAGATTTTTCACTCGCCGACAGGTTTTGCGAAATCGCCGACAAATGCCCGACATTATGAGGCAAATCGGTGCTCGTTCACGCGAGTGACAATCACACAGTGTGAATTATCAAAGACGCGATCTGAGGGAATCGCCGACACGTCGCCGACGCCCGTGAAATATTTGGCATGCTAAATATCTGGAGCTGTCGGCGATTCACAATCACGAATGAAATGAGTTCTGACTGAAAAACACATCGGCGATGACCTACAGCCAATGAGAGACCAAGATACAGGGCAGCAGGAAGCTCGGTGAGGAGTTATATGAAACGTAGTTTGCGGACCAGTGTTGCCAAATCCACGATTGCCGTCGGTTGTTTTTTATGTCAGCAGGTTGAAGCGACCCCAATAACGTGATATTTAGGCCCTGGAATGTGAATTGTACCAGGAGAACCCCGCCAAAAGAATGTGTATTTTACCCCCCGAACGCGATTTTTACTGGGGGACCCCCTTGAAAGCAATTGGGCTATTTTCAGGCTAGTTTTGAGTAGTAATTGGGCGGGTTTTGTAGCGAAAACCTGGCAACCCTGCACCACACAGAGCTGTCGGCGATTATTCCTATTGTGAAGTCATGCAATGTGAAACCCCCTGTCGCCGATCCATCATGCAGTGTGAACACAGCAGCAACTGAATGCTACCCCAGATAGTCACGCAGTGTGAAAACAACGGCGATCCGACGAGTTTGAAAATCGTGCAGTGTGAACTCGGCATAAGACTGACATTTAAATTGAAAAATATATATGAGGTCAACGCATATTGAAGTTCATAATGTTTATGGCCCTACGAAAGAAACTGTCCTTAAATCTTCTAGTCCTTGTTTTAATGCACCGGTAACGCCTGCCCGATGGCAACAGCTGAAACAAGTGAAACCCAGGGTGTGTTGAGTCCTTTAGTATATTTTTGGCCTTATTGAGGGCTCGAGAATTATATACCTACTTCAGTGATGGAAGGGGTCTGCCAGTGATCCTCTCTGCAGTTTTAATGATCCTTTGAAGCCCTCTCTTGTCTGCCTCAGAGCAGCTAGCATACCATACTGTAATGCAATACATCAGCACACTCTCAATAGAACAGCGATAAAAGTTTACCAGCAACTTTCCATTCAGATTGTTTTTCCTAAGGATCCTTAAGAAATGTAGACACTGCCGTGCCTTCTTGATAACCGCTGTAATATGTGCCGTCCAGGATAGGTTAGCAGAGATGAGGGTGCCCAGAAATGTGAAGTTTTGGACCTTCTCAACACAATCTCTGTTGATATATAGGGGGAGCGGATCCGTCGTATGTTTCCCGAAGTCTACAATGAGCTCCTTCGTCTTACAGGTGTTTAAAGTCAGGTTGTTAACTGAACTCCATGATGTTAATTGCTGGACCTCATCTCTGTAGTCAGTCTCATCCCCCCAGTGATAAGTCCAATCACCATTGTATCATCCGCAAATTTGATGATGGTATTACTGCGATAAACTGGGCTGCAATCATAGGTGTAGAGAGTACAGTAGAGGGCTTAACACATAACCCTGTGGAGAGCCGGTGCTGAGTGAGCTGGTGGAGGAGACATAAGGACCCATCTTCACACCCTGAGAACGTTTTGTCAGGAAGTCCTTAATCCAGTAGCAGGTGAGAGTGGGAAGTCCTATGTTGGCCAGTTTACTTACTAGGATGTCCGGGATAATGGTATTAAATGCTGAACTATAATCAATGAACGGCTCCCTGAAATAGTTTCCCTGTTTTTCCAGATGACTCAGTCCAGTATGTAGAGCTAGAGCTATAGCATCTTCAGTAGATATATTCGCTCTATAGGCAAATTGATGCTCGTCAGAGGTGGAAGGAAGACTGGCTTTAATATGATGCAAAACCAGCCTCTCGAAGCACTTCATTATTACCGGTGTAAGTGCCACTGGGCGGTAGTCATTAAGACTGCTTGGCAAGGATGTTTTGTGGATTGGTATGATGGTAGCTGACTTCAGGCAGCGTGGTATGATGGCTTGTGTCAGGGACTGATTGAAGATATTGGTGCAAACCTGTGCCAGTTGGTCAGCACATGCTCTGAGTACCTTCCTAGGTACCCCGTCAGGGCCGGTTGCTTTTTTCAGGTTCACTGATCTAAGCACCCTTCTCACCTCATGCTCCTGTAAAGTGAGTATGTGGGTGTTACCTGCTGGTATAGGCCAAAGTGATGAGACTGTATTTTGCTGGGTTGCCTCGAAACGTGCAAAGAAGCAGTTCAGCTCCTCTGCCAGTTGGGCAGAGTGATTAGTCCCTGCAGTAGTAGCACAGCCCCTGAAATTTGTGATGTTCTGTATACCCTGCCACATCCGCCTTGAGTCATTTCCTGAGAGATGATCTTCTATCTCCTTCTTGTAGACCTCCTTAGCCTCTTTGATCCCTCTCCGCAGCTTCGCTCTCGCAGCACTGTATAGAGCTTTGTCACCTGATCTAAAGGCAGCATCTCGGTCTCTGAGAAGTGTGCGGACCTGACTGCTCATCCAGGGCTTATGGTTTGGAAAGATTCGTATGCTTTTATCCACAGTGACATTCGCAATACAGAACTTAATGTAGGATAGAACTGCCTCTGTATATGCAGCCAAGTCCTGTTGTTGAAATAAGCCCCAGTCGGTGTTAGCAAAACAGTCCTGTTCTAAGGCCAAGTTCTAATGATCACCTTGTGTGGTTTGATCCTTCTCTTAAGAGGAGTATAAGCTGGAATAAGAAGCAGAGAAAGGTGGTCTGACTGGCCTAGATGAGAAAGAGGAACAGCTCTGTACGCATGTTTAATATTGGTGTACACCTGGTCAAGTGTATTTTCACCCCTGGTTGGGCACTTAACATGCTGATGTAATTTGGGAAGTACAGACTTAAGGTTTACTTTGTTGAAATCCCCAGCTATGATGTGAACACCATCAGGGTGCATGCTCTGTTGTTTGTCCATGACATTTAACAGAAGGGCAAGAGCATTGTTTGTATTGGCATCGTGTGGTATATAAACAGCCGTTATAATCACTACAGTTAGCTCTCTTGGTAGAAAAAATGTTCGGCATTTCACTGACATATATTTCAAGTCAGGTGAGCAATGAGTATCTATGATTTCACTGTTATTAGTCCATTCATTATGAATATATAAACAAAGTCCGCCGCCCTGCTCTTACCGGAGCTCTTGTTTCTGTCACAGTGATGCATCATTTGACCTGCTAGCTGTACGGCGGCGTCCGGGATCAACTGGTGCAGCCAGGTTTCAGTTATGATTATTACACAACAATGGCGTACATAACGGTTTTCACAGATGTAAAGTTCCAACTCATCCATTTTATGCACAATCGATCTAACGTTGGCAAGAAATAGGCTCAGCAGTGGTAGCTTGAATGGATGTTTCCTGAGCTTTGTTTGTAGGGCCGCCCGACTTCCCTGCTTCTGCTTCCTCTCACATTGTCGCGGAGACCACGGAGATCCCGGTGGTCTGGCCAGTTCCTCTGGTATGTTATTAGTGTGGTGAAAGCTGGCAGTGATGGCTATCTTATGCTTAAATCCAATGTCCAATAAATCCTGCCGACTGTAACACAGAGTTTTGCAGGATATCATGCTTATACCAAACAACAGAAACAAAAACAAACACCGTGTGAGGGAGCCAAAAGCCGCTGCGTCCGTGCACGCCGCCATCATGCGCGTACAGTTGCTCTGCAACTTAAGAGAAAACATACAAATGAAAAAGCACCAGCAAATTAGGAAAACATCATCATCAGTTTGACAACACATGTACCGCAAATACTCACAACACAACCAAATACAGAAACGTGCTGCAAATACTCACAACAACACAATCAAATACAGAAACGTGCTGCAAATATGCACAACGCTACCAAATACAGAAACACATTGCAAGAAGCACAGACCACAACAGAAGCCTTACGAAAATGAACCATGGATTTACTACAAATAAAACCAAAAAACATGGTTATTTATAGTTAGACCGTGGTAACCACAAATTAATCATGGTTTTGCTACACTAACCATAGTTTAACCATGATATTTTTAGTAAAACTGTGGTTATAAAATGGTAGTCAATACGCCAAAAAAAGTGGTTACTACACTTTTACTATAATAAAACACAGTTTTATTAAATGTATAATTTTTGTAAGGGAAATGTTTAAAGTGGACCTCAACAACCCTTACGAAAATTAACCATGGTTTTATTTTAGTAAAATTGTAGTAACCTTTTTTGCTGTATTGATTACCATTTGTATAACCACAGTTATACAAATACCATGGTTAAAATATGGTTAGTGTAGCAAAACCATGGTTAATTTGTGGTTACCATTTTTTAACTATAGTAGTAGCCATGTCTATTTTATTATTATTATTTTAATAGTAAAACCATGGTTAATTTTCGTAAGGGAAGTTGTAAAAGAAAGTTAGCCAGCTTACGAAACGTTTCTCAGTTACATTAATTGTGCATTTCGTCAGCTTATTTAGGCTAATAATATCCAGAAAAGCTAAGGAATCATATGATCAGGGTGTTAAACAAAAATCTTGCCTTTCAGAGTAGACATTGATAAGCATGTCCCAGAAAGGTTTGTCACTTGTTGCGCTTCCCTTAAACATTTCTCATGTGGTCTGTGTGTATTTGCAGAGCGTTCCTGTTATTTGGTTGTGTTGTGAGTATTTGCAGCGCGTTTCCATGTTTGTTTGTGTTGTGAGTAATTGCAGCACATTTCTGTATTTGGCTGTGTTGTGAGTATTTGCAGCGCATTTCTGTATTTGTTTGTGTTGCGAGAATTTGCAGCACGTTTCTGTATTTGGTCATGTTGTGAGTATTTGCAGCACATGTGTTGTCAAACGGATGCGTTTCTGTTATTTAGTTGTGTTGCGAGTATTTGCAGCACATTTCTGTATTTGGTTGTGTTGTGAGTATTTGCAGCGCATTGCTGTATTTGTTTGTGTTGCGAGAATTTGCAGCACGTTTCTGTATTTGGTCATGTTGTGAGTATTTGCAGCACATGTGTTGTCAAATGAATGAAGATGTTTTCTTAATTTGCTGGTGTTTTTACTATTTGCATGTGTGTGTGTGTGTGTGTGTGTGTGTGTGTTTTCTCAGCCACCGTACTATTTTCACTTTGTTCATTGTTAATTATTAAAACCAATAATTGTCTGCAAATTTTGACTGGTAGTGCAAACCTTTAATTCCTGTAGTTTGAGCCGAAGGTGGATCAGTTTGATGACTGTGTCCTTCTGTTTCTCTGAATGTTCTGGCAGTTCCAGGATCAGTCTCTTGCACTCTGCTATGGCCTGTTTTAGCTGGTCTACATCAGATGCCACAAACGAACCCTGTGCAAACATCCACACACTTCAGTGCTTCAAATAACAGGATAAGCAACTCATGCTGAATCACTTACTTTCATGAGAGGTTTCAATGCATGAAGGGATAGTTCACCTAAAAATCTAAATTCTGTCACCTAAAGCTGTTCCAAACCTGTATGACTTTCTTCTGTGGAACACATAAAAGATAATTTGATGAATGTTTCACCTGTTTTGTCTAGACAAAAAGGACATAAAGAATAATATAAATGCAGGGCTACATTTTTTTTTTTTCTATTATCAATCTCGCTCAGATTGGCTGTTTTTGACACGATACCTTTTCTAATAAATAAAGTTATGACAACAAAAATCTTACATACCAGTGATATTGGACATTTTTTTATTGGACATATTGATTCCAATTGCTACACCAGAGCAAAGGTTACAAATGTAACCATGGTTCCCAGAAGGAAATGAGATGCTGCATCGGAAAAACTTTTGTTAAACCTCTTTGTGACCCCTCAGTGGCCACACCCACAGTTTCCATAACTCCAGTTGAGGATGAACAATTGTGCCACCCACCTGAGTCAGAAGGTCTCTCCTGATCGGAATTTCCCATGGAGACCCGTCGAGAAGGGACACGAGGTCCAAGAACCAAACTCGGGGCGGCTAGAACAGGGCTACTAGTACAAGGCTGAACCCCATCCCGGCGGATTCTCTCCAGAACTCCTGGGAGTAGAGCAATTGTGGGAAAGGCATAGAGATAGATGCAGCCTCGGCCACATCTGTACCATGGCATTCAGTCCCAAAGTAGCTGGATGCGTAAGGAAGAACCACAGAGGACAGTGAGTGATCTCCAGAGACACAAACAGGTTGACTTGAGCCCGGCCAAAAATACTCCAAATCTGTCCCACAACCTCAGGGTGGAGCCTCCATTCCACGAGCCTCAGCCCCTGCCTTGACAGGATGTCTGCTCAGAGCCCGAAACACTGCCTGCATCTCCAGGCAATTTACGTGCCAGGAGAGATGATGGCCTTCCCACAGACCTTGGGCTGAGCTACCACTCATGATAGCTCCTCAACCCATGAGGGATGCGTCTATCGTGCATGTTACACAACGACACGAAGCACCCAACACAGGTCCCTGAGACAGGAATGAAGGTTTCTTTCACATGGCTAAGACACAAAGGCAGCACCGCGTGACATTGATCATGTGAAATGTGTTGCCCCTCAAAGAAAACCCCTTGGTCTTGAGCCACCACTGCAGGGGTCTCATGTACAGCAGGCCAAAAGTTATCATCTTTGACGCTGCTGCCATCAGACCCAACAGTTCAAATCTATGATGATGAACCAGTCCTCAGACCTGATTTGCATTTGAGTTTCAACGTCAGCATCTTGAATCTGAACGTCTTGACTGAGCAGTTGCGTTGGCGCAGATCTACGATGGGACGCATCCTTCTTGGGAACAATGAAGTATCAGCTGTAAAAGCTGGACTTCCTCTCGAGTGGAGGGTCGTGCTCTATACCCTCCTTTCTCAAGAGGGTAAAAACTTCTTATTCCATCACCAGAGACTGCTCAGGGTGTACCACAGTAAATGTGACCCTTTTGAATTGACAAATCTGCGGCCCTCCCCAGCTCCCTGATGTAATCGGAGCTGACTGGTTTACCTACGTCCAGGTCTTCTTCAGGTAAGCAGGTTGGCCTGGTATGCCTGCAACACTGCTATGGTGTACAGGCATGCGCCAACCTGACCCGCTGCCGTGAAAGCTTTACCTACCAAAGCCAAAGTTGTTCTGAGCGGCTTGGTGGGTAGCACCGGAGGGACGATGCTGACTCAGGAAAGTGTCTGTTCAACCCTAGGCATCACCCCATAACCATGCTGCTTCAGCCACAGAATGCTAGAATAATTAGTGACATTGGGGCTGAATAAGCAAGCTGAATATGGCCTTTCCCATGATCTCGCAACCTCGGCATGGAGATCAGGGAAGAAAAGAAGGCTCCGGTGTGGAGGAGGTGATTTCGAGCGCAGCAAGTGCTCATCCAGTTTAATTCTTGGACATTCTTCCTGCTTCTCATTGAGATAAATTAATTACTTTACGTACAGGTTTGGAAAATTACTTTAATTTTGCTACAGCCCTTGTCACCACCTCCAACAGCTCCTCATACTGGATGGACTAGGGTGAAGAGTCCCCAGTCTCATCCTGGTCATGGCCAGCCACATCAACCTCCTCAGAGGAAGACAGGTGAAGCTTTGTGCCCTCACTCTGGGGGGAAGAAATGCAGAGTAGCTGCGGGACCCATATAATTCTACCAACTGGCCCAAAAGTCCTTCATGCTGGCCCTGGGTCATCAAGCAGTCCTAATCGTTGAGTCATGCACTGTTATATTTTAACCTGTTAACCCGCACCTGGACGCTGGCGCACTGAACGCTCTTTGTTCGCACGTGTCAATGTTTACGAATAGATTAAATGAAAAGGGACATAATTAATCTTGACAAACTATATATCATTCTAAAGGTCTAAGCCTCAAGCATCGCACGAGTCATAAACGCATCCACAGCTTTAAATCCCAGTTTAGTTAGAAAGGTAAGGGTCCACTGTACAACATCCCATAGAGCACTTTTAGTCCAACGAAGCAATAACGTTGTAATATGGATGGTAATTCCTTTGTTTACGTCCGATTTCTTTGGAGACAGTTATTGTTGTATCCGTTATGGAATAACTTACTGTATCTTGGTAGTAAAAAGCAACATGGTTTTGTAGCATACAGTGTCACAAACAGAATGAGAACATCCATTAAAAAAATAGATAGTCAAAGATACGTGGAATATTGTTTATTTGAATTCTGGCGCTCTCTCGTGACGGCTCATGACGCAAGCTGTGACGTACCTGTCATCTTTTGGGAGCGTAACTTAGCGATCGGCTTTTTGCACAAATAATTGTCTTTTTTTCCTTCTTCAACATTTTTCATATATGTGTGTCTGTTTTGTGGGGAATGTGGCTGTATCTGCATGATTACCATCTGTATGACCGCACATCAGCGTGTGATTACTGTCTGTATGACAGCTATCAGTGTGAATGCGGTCTATATGAACGGCCATTAGAGTGTGATTATTGATTATATGGCTGGCCATCTGTATGATTACCATCTGTATGACTTGAAATCTCTTCAGATTTGAAATATAAACTCATGAGACATGTGACTTTCAACCCATTACTTTTCTGGGTTGCTCCAGGACTGATTTCATGTATTTTTACATGAAATAAAAAAAATGAGTGTGGTACAATTTTTTTCAAGGCACTTCAGTGTCTATAACTTTTTATCTTTTTGAGCGTTATCAACTCTGGATGATGGATAGTAAAGCCCAAAGGGTCTTCTTTCCAAAGACACAAAATTGTGTGTGTAGCACACTGTTGTCAGGAACTGTTACCATTTTAAGTTAGGTAGGTCATTTTCAGCTGTAAGTCCCAAAATGCAGGTTAACAGGTTAAGTCTTATGAAGACACAGGATCACTTTGTATTGTAGGAGCATGAGTGAACAGGGCCCCCTCCAAAGCTCCTTCTTGGTTTCACCAAAGAGCAAGAAGCTTAGTGAGTGGTACCAGTTATCTGAAGCCCAAGCAGAATCACACCAATTCATTGGCAGTGTGCTGAGGCATGGACCAGATCTTGGCTTTCGGTGCATGCCATGATTTGACTTGATTTGAAGTTCTCATAGCATCAGCACTGTGAAGACTGTTCAAAGTCTTTGCTTCGAGCAAACTCAGGCTCTATGAAAAACTTTGCCGTGCATCACTGTGTAACCCAGCAACCAGCACACAAGTCTCCAGGAAAATCTGGGTAGCTTCTGCAATCCATTCACCACTAGAGTGGTTTTGCAAGAGGCTACCATCCACAGACTGTCAACCAATCAGCACCACATGGATTCTCTCCTGCAGGCCATGCAACACAGGAAAATTTGCCCACAGAGGCAGCTTAACACAAGTACAATAATCTACTAACTCCTGCTGAACTGGTGCAAAGGTAAATTGTTGTCATATTTTGTCCAAAATCGGCTCAGATGGTCTTTGGATTGAGCTGCACAGAAATTACTAAACAAATGTTTGATATTTATTTTGATCTTTGAGAAATACCCTTCTGAAATACACATGTGTGATAAGTGGCGAGCATCTAACCAGAAGGTTGTGGGCTGAATAAGCCATGTGAGGCAATCTCAGATCACAAGACATTCCGAGTACTCATTATTGCTCATTATCATAGCAGAACAACTGCAGATTGAGTGCTTACCACAGGTTGAGAGAAATGGTCTTCGGCCAAACCCAGATCCATTGCTCGGTCTGAACGTTGAGTTTTGGATTCTGAGGAAAAGATCTCCGACCTCACCTCTGTGGACACATGATATTGATTCAGATCACACACTGATCCTTCCTTGAGCAAGCACTCTTGTTTCTCACTGAACATTACATCAACACTAGCTACTAAGTATGTGTGACATGGTGTGCCTTCATGTAATCATTAAAGGTGCACTAAGCGATTTTTTGCCAAACAATGTTGATATTTGAAAGCACCAAAACAACCACGCCCATACCCCAACAGGACCTCGCCCTTATTTTGAAATCTCCGTCCCACAAGTACGTACACAACCATGGCAACGACGATCGTGGAAACAAGTGAAGATAACACACAAGCATATTCAACAACACAGCAACACATAGCCAACACAGATAAGTTGTGTAAAACGAAGCAAAATCAACATTACTCGCCTATCAAGAAGAAACAACGCAACCTTGGCGTCCGCTTCCAGGCCTTCCCCACCTTGAGTTCTCTCCACCGCTGGAAAGCTGCTCCGATATTTACGCGGGTCCTACCTCTTGCCTGATCATAACCCTTCTTTTTAATGTTTTGTTTCTCTGATAGTTTCCTTTTTTTATCTGCCATCTCTCTCTATCCATAGTCGATCTGCTAATATCCATCCTGTGCACTCAAATTGAGTGCTCTCTTCTCTCTCTATAATTACAAGACACGCCCCCTTACTGCTGATTGTCTACAAGTGTGTTTTGGGACTCGGTCCGACACTGTGGTCAAAAGCGTTTTTCAAATATTGCTTAGTGCACCTTTAACATAAGGAAAGTACAAACGGTTGTTAAGTGTGTTTGAGTTGTACAACTTGGTAATAATTAACTAACTGTAAAAAAGTCTAGTTAATTTGAACATGTTTACTTGATTTTCATGCTAAATACACAATGTGTTATGAGGATCAGGCAGCAAAATTCAATTCAAGTCAATTTCAAGTCAAAAAGTGGCAACAATATAGAGAAAAGTGATATTTATTTGACATGGAGTCTTGATTTGTAGGTCATTATTTAATATGAACTAATACCATAGTAAACCAAAGTACTCTTCTTTATATATATATATATATATATATATATATAAAGAGACTTTACTCAATGAAGAATTACCTTTACCAGCAAAAGTATAAGTATGTGAACTGCATGCAGTGTGTAATGTTTTATTTCTCCAAATAAACATTATACACTAGGGATGAAACAATACAGTTAGTCCACGGTTCAATACGTACCTCGGTTTTTAACCACAGTTTTAAGTTTGGTTTGGTTCTGATAGCTTGGCACATTAGAGTTTTTTTTTTTTTTTTTTTTTTCAAAAAATTAACAGCA
>NW_015632034.1:163760-180359 GCF_001515625.1 Sinocyclocheilus rhinocerous
TTAACAGCAAATTGGGGTTAGTTTTCCATCTTTTCCTCGCTTTCCTTCCGTTTTAAATACCTTGTAAAAGCGGCGTGCGCATTTTACTTTCATTTTCAAATTAGCAGCAATTCGCCATCAAGCAGTTGTTTGTTTTTAGTTCGTTTGAGTTTACCCTCTTTTCCTCACTTTCCTTCGCTTTTAAATAGCTTAAAGCGCCGTACACATTTTACTTTCACTTTCAAATTAGCGGCAATTCTGCGTCAGTTGCTTGAATTCAATTCAAGCAACAACAAAATACAACGTAGAACATAGAACTTGTATTACCAAAACGAATAAAAATACACAATGTTATATGCCAAATATAAATTAACAAATAACTTGCACAAAGTTTAGGTATACAAACTGAAGATCAGTAAACACTCTGGAACCAAATAAATAAGAAACGTACATTTATTAGCAAAACGAATAAGAAAGCTTGGAGACATGGCATACTTGATGTAAGATATAAAAAAAATACACAGTTTAAATAAAAATCAGCAAACACTGTGGAACCAAATAAATAAGAAACAAATGTTTTTTTTGTTTTTTTTAAACTTCCAATATCACCTTAGATAAATGCCAAAAGTCAACAGGCTTTTCAAAATCCAAAATATTTTTAAAACTGGCGCTTTTGCATGTTGTTTTGAAACTCTTCTGCCATCGTCTTGGCAAGTGGGCAAGTGACATAACCGGTATTGCGCCTTCACACCGGTAAAACCATCAACACCGTCTATCGCAGCAACCCTAATATGCATCATAGAAGTAACCCTGATGACATTCCAGGAAATCCCTAATATGGATAAAGGCATCTATCGCTGTAACTGAATAAAAAGAAGATAAAACGTTAAATGTTTTGATTGATGAAATGTAAGGACAATAAACACTCGCCTGCAACAATATATGGTTTATCTGTGTTCTTCAAGCCATCTCAGGTAATTTCATAATGATTAAGTAATAAGTATATTTGTACACCATTTCTAATCATATAGCCTTTATATTACAGTATAGAATATATTTTCTGCCTCATTCTGTGATAAGAAGCCACATCAGATCACAAAAGGAAGTTATTTCAAACACTCGACTGATGTTGTGAAGTAAAAACAAGTTATAATGTTCTCTTTTGTTAGACAACAAGTTTAGAAAGGCTTATCATTGCATGTCATTACAAGGGAAGATGCTCGGATATAAGCGGGGAGGCTTTTCCTCATCTCAGCATGTGAACTCACGGACGGACACACACACACACACACACACACACACAGAGTTAGTCCACGGTTCAATACGTACCTCGGTTTTTAACCACGGTTTTAAGTTCGGTTTGGTTCTGATAGCTTGGCACATTAGGTTTTTTTTTTTTTTTTTTTTTGCAACAAATTAACAGCAAAAAATTTCTGTAAGCCTCTTTACACTGGAAAAAGCGTGGATTATTATATGTCTGCTTTACATTTCTTTTGACAGAGGTATTTTTCCAATTTTTACCCAAAACAGGATGGATTTGCCATTATTGAGCACTATAAACACATGTAATATGTGTTTCATTCATACTGGACGCTAGAGGGCGCCCTCGTGCAGAAAATCCACATATGCATTAGGGTTGTGACGGTGAGAAAGTTTTCCCACAATTTTTTTTTGTAAGATTTTTTTTATATCTTACATCAAGTATGCCGTGTCTCCAAGCTTTCTTATGCGTTTTGCTAATAAATGTACGTTTCTTATTTATTTGGTTCCAGAGTGTTTACTGATCTTCAGTTTGTATACGTAAACTTTGTGCAAGTTATTTGTTATTTTATATTAGGCATATAACATTGTGTATTTTTATTCGTTTTGGTAATACAAGTTCTATGTTCTACGTTGTATTTTGTTGTTGCTTGAATTGAATTCAAGCAATTGACGCAGAATTGATGCTAATTTGAAAGTGAAAGTAAAATGCGTACGGCGCTTTAAGCTATTTAAAAGCGAAGGAAAGTGAGGAAAAGAGGGTAAACTCAAACGAACTAAAAACAAACAACTGCTTGACGGCGAATTGCTGCTAATTCACACACACAGAGCCAATTCTGAGAGAAATAAAACGGATATTATTTAAACGCAAAACCGAAAAACTGCAATTCACAAGCAAGTATTGAACCGTGGATGTCATACCAAATGGTTCGATATTATATTGAGAATTGAAATCCCTATTATACACCGAAAACTGAAAAACTGCAACCAATTTCAACTTGTTCCACAAGATTGAAATCATCCTAAAAAGTGTGGTCAACTAGAAACTGACATCTGCCTCAAAACTTCTAACCTCAAAAAAAGTAAGCAATAAATTAACAGAAAACAAACATAAACAAAAAAAAAAATAAAAAAAAATAAAATAAAATGCTTATTATTCTAGGAGACACTTTTAATAATAGAATAAAAGCTTTCAATTATATCATGTTCTCTCATTAAATTGCTCTGATAGAATCAAAGACTGCAGAAACACCAATACAGTGGTGTATAAAGTACCTGAAAGCCATACTTAAGTAAAAGTACAGATATCTTACCAGAAAATTACTTTGGTAGAAGCAATTAGTCAGCAAGTGACTTGTTAATGAGTGAGTCATTGAGATTCAACCGATTCATTCAAACGGCTGATTCATTCAGGAACAAAGCAGTTGACTGTGTTAATGAGTGAATCACTGAATCATTTATTCAACCGATTCGTTCAAAAAGCTGATTCATTCAATAAGTAAACACCATTGCTCAAAGACGCAAAACAGTGCTGTGATCTTTTTATGGAACTATTTTCGTTGGCAAAATTGAGCAAAAACAAGCAATATTATGTCTAAAATGTAAGTCACTTATTGCTAACTTTACTGAACGTGTATAAAATGATTATAAAATTTGTTATGCTGATATCTGCAGAAAAACGCCTCTTTGTGTGATATTAAGTTAACTATATTGAATTATATAAATATAAAAAGCATACAGAAGCATTTTTGCCGTCTACAATTTAGAATGCCTTGAATTTTTAATTTTAATAGACTAATAAATCACGTGCGTTCACTCTGTGTGTGTAATTTGGTGATATACTTGATAATGTCAGATCGCACATCATTAAAACAACACTTACCATATTAAACTAACTTGCAGACACCAGACCACTGATTCGTCAAACCTGCTTTCTTGCAGTCTGTGTTCTTCTGACTTTTGTAGTAAGTAGCGAATATGCTCTGGGAAAATGTATCGGAGTAAAAGTACACATTTTAATTAGGAAATGTAGTGGAGTAAAAGTAAAAGTTGCCTGAAATATAAAAACTCAAGTAAAGTACAGATACTCCCAAAAAATACTTAAGTACTGTAACGAAGTATTATTACTTTGTTACATTACACCACTGCACCAATAAATCAGGAACTATTAAAACACTGCAAAAGGTCTAAGCATGGGATTCATCTATTTCTTTTCAAATAAATAAATAAATAAATAAAGTACATTTGGTCAGTTTGTTAGCATAGCATTTAAGATTATTAAAAAAAACGGTTCTATTATGTATATATAAGATGCTTTTTGGACTGACCTGCATAGATGTCACAGCACAGCATGTTGTCACAAACACCTGTTTTAGAGAATGTCAAATTTGCCAACTGAAGAGGGAGACTGAGTCTTTGTGTTTTTTTTTGTGAATGTGCATATTTGCTGTTCAGTCCAGGAAGTGATACAACAGTCACCACTTCTGTCATCTAGTTCCAGTTTATTGTTCTCTCTAACAGTCTCACATCCCTGTACACTAAAATATGAGTGGGGCTTAACCCTGCAAAAGATGCTGCCAAAATGTTAGGGTATTATGGATGGTTGTTTGCCACGACTTTGCTATGTAGTTTGCTATAAAGTTGGTGTTAAGTGTTGGATAGGTGGTTGCATACTGATACTTCACTCTTAAAAGTAAACTTTCTAAAAGGGTATTGTTGCAGTGATGCCATTGAAGAACCATTTTAGGTTCCCAAAATAACCTTTAAGTGAATAGTTCATAAAAATAAAAAAAAATTGTGTGAAAAACATTTTAAGTACCTTTTTGTGCAAAAAAAGCTTACATGGATGTTAAAGGTTCTTCATGGGACCATCAATGCCAATAAAGAACCTTTATTTTTAAGGGTGGTAATAATTTGCCTGTACCTTCAGGAGAGGAGTATATATTTATATATTTAATAAAAGTTGACACACCATGTTTTGGAGGATCCTTCCCCTCAGTGCTGCTGTCGATCTCTCTCTTGTCAAATGGGTTGACATGACCCTGACGAAAACGAGCAAGTCTTTCATTATATTCCATGACACTGGTCACATCTGTAGAAGACAGACACATGATCAATATGTAACATAATACAAAAATGAAAATCCTGTCATCATCTTATGTCACCCCTTAATCTCTTTTTAAATTCAAGGACAGAACAAACTTTCAGCTCTTCTGGGAGTGCAATGCCTATATGGATTTCTGTTTTTTTTTAATCATATATCATGTTTTATGTATATAAATTATATGTGAATATTCCCTGAGAGAATCTATTAGCAAAATCCCTTTTCTTCCTGTTTTCTTCTAATGAAAAAGATCCATTGTAAGGCTCCGGCCCAGAACGTTAAGTGCAGTGTGAGTGCAGGTCGTTGGGGGAGTGGGGCGAAATGTGCACAGGTTTGGTACAAGGCAACTGTGCCTAGTGTGAGTACGCCCTAAGTGATAAGCTGTTCTCGCAAAAGCAGTTTATTCAGCATCATGACATCCATTAAAAAATACAGTCTCTGGTGTCCTCCCCAGCATCCTCGAGTATTATGATATTTTTTCTGCTAACCAACCTTGGAGGTAGGGCTGGACAATAATTCAATATCAATATATATCGTGGAACTGACTGTCTTCAGAAAAGTTTCGATGGCATTTTCATCTGATAAAGCAGCGTTCATGAGCACAGCGCTGCTTTGTGTACAGCCGTTACCGGGGAAACCGCTGTTATTGCCGCTCTAAAGCGCCTCCTGCTGGCAGAGAATTAGCTCCTCTCCAGTAACATGTTTTTGTTGCTCACTCTTTTTACGTTTTCTGCAGCAACTGAGCATTTTTCATATTCTTTATCCTGGCTGAAGCACTTTTGTTTCAATCTATAAGAATAATCAGCCTACGTTACTGTTTAAAGTTAAAGATATTAATATTATTAAGGTGAGCCTGAGAGTCTTATATTTATTTGACAGTGATTTCACATTTCTTGTTTGTATGAAGGCTAAATACAAGTAAAATTGAACATTAATTTATTTGTGCCGTTTTTTTCTAAAATATATATAGTATATATACTAGTCAAAAGTTTTTGAACAGTAAAAATTTTAATGTTTTTAAGGAAGCCTTTATTTATTTGATCCAAATTACAGCAAAAGCAGTAATAGTTAAATATTTTTACAACCGTATTGGCCCGAATATAAGACGACCCTGATTATAAGACGACCCCCCTTTTTCCAGATGTACCTTTTGGAAAAAGGCTTTTTAAAAAACAAATCTTGTTTTTTCTCAGTAAAACACATTTTGTCTTCAATTATTTTCATATTGCATATTTTTCCGTGCAATTAAAATAAATAAAAATAAATGTATATTTGAAGTTTAGAATTAGACAGCCTTGCGTTGTGTAGACAATTGCTTAGTGAAAATTACCCCAACGCACCACCTAGTGTCCAACCTACTCGAATACTATTATAACCTGTTTAAATGTGAACAAGGGATTTACAACATTAAAGAAATCCTTTATTTATAACATGTACATGAAAAATCTAAAAGATTAGACACAACTATGGGACACGGTCGTGCAGCAGCGAGCAATCGATACCGTTTTATTGCCCAGGCCTATGATAAAGACATTTATAATGTTACAAAGGATTTCTATTTCAGATAAATTATGTTCTTCTGAACTTTCTATTCATCAAAGAAACCTGAAAAAAAAATCTACTCAGCTGTTTTCAACACAATAACAAAAATAATACTGAATGTTTTTGAGCAGCAAACCAGAATATTTGAATGATTTCTAAAGGATCATTTGACTGGTGTAATGATGCTAAAAATTTAGCTTTGAAATCACAGGAATAAATTACATTTTAAAATATGTTATTCGAATAGATAAGTTATTTTAAATAGTACAAATATTTAAAAATGTTACTGTTTTTGCTGTTCTTTGGATCAAATAAATGCAGGCTTGATGAGCAGAAAATACTTCTTTAAAAAAAAACTTTAACAATCTTACTGTTCATAAACTTAACTGGTAGTGTAGTTTTATAGAAGGAGGTTTCAGAGACTTGGCAAATTCATTTTTCAAAAGTTTGTAGGTACAGACATCTGTTGTGGGAGTTCTTGGCAGTTTTTCTGAGGCTTTTTTTTTTTTTACTGTTGTTCATAACGATATCGGAATTATATCGTATCGACCGAAATTTAGAAATATATCGTGATATAAATTTTGGCCATATGATCCAGCAATACTTGGAGGATTGTCCAGGCTCTGCTAAAATCGTTTGCAAATTACGGTTCATGCAGACTTTAAAACTGACTTTGGCTGTGGCTCAATTTAACCAGTCAGCAAGATTTGATATTTGTAGTCAATGTAGGTTTTTTTCGGTGTAAACTCTAAAAATACTGTAGATCAACTCAATACAAATGTTTAATAGCAAACATGTTGAAGTTTAACTGATAGGCAGTCAATTCATTAAATAAGCTAAGAAAAAAAATTTCCACATGAAGACCCAAGACTGGCAGATCAACATGCTACTTAAATAATCAACCGCCTGCACTCTCTGGAGACAACAGGTAAAGACAATACATGTTCAGTAAGCGTGACCGAGACATATGGGTAAGCAAGATGAAGATTTGAAGAACAAGGTGAGCTTGCTGCAAAACAGGATGAAGTAACGCGATAAAAGAAAACTGTCTTGATATGTGAAAATTGTGATGAGCTGGATGCTTATAAAAGGAGATGAAATTAGGAGTGGTTAAAGTTCTGGAATAGCAAGGAGAAGATGTCTGAAAAATTCTCATCAATGTGTTTAGTAAAGTCTCACCTACTCAGTTACTCAGCAGATGAGTGTCTGGTGCAAGGAAAAGGAAAACCAGAAATCTCAAAAACTTGATGCAAAGCATCAAGGATGCCAGAAATAAACTAGCCACACACTGAAAATGCAAGAAGACAGGGAAGAAAGCAGGCTTCCGAGGCCCCTTTGCATTGGCGGTAAAACGGTTTCATCCAACAATACAATGTACAGTACTGTAGTATGAAGAATGCTGAGGTACATTCATTTACATTTTACTGCATAGTTAGACTTTTGTTCAACTCTCAGACACTTTGCTACTATTAGCAACAGTCCTATGATTGACCACAAAACTATTCATATTTCAGTACATATTTTGTTTTTTTTTCAAAATAATACCTTCAAAATCTCAAAAGCATCACTTTGCAAGTTAAACAGTTCCTTCATTAACTATAAAAAGGTGAAGCAGAAAAATTATTAACTAATCAAAACTTGTTGGAACAGAGCAGAAACAAAGGCTTATAGGCGAAACTAGGGGCTTACAAAATGGGTAAATTCCTAAAGGAAGTAATATAGCAAAGCAGAAGTAGTTGCTCTTTCGCAACTAACCTTTTCATCTTTTAAAAAACCTTTATCTGACAGTAATAAAATATGAATACTCCAGACTACAAAATAAACTAGACAAACTGTATAGATCAAAAGCTAAGGGAGCCTATGTTATGGTCTAAAAAAAAATGACTAAAAGAATAAAATTCAGCCTAATGTTTTTTTTTTTAAGATAAAATGTTTAAATCCACTGCCTGATTCAATTGAACATCTTTGAATTAATGTTAATGTTCTGTATGATCCTAAAGACTTTTTTCCCCTCTGCATATGCATGATGGTACTTGCGTGCAATTAGACACAGCACATTCTGTTTTCTGCCAATTACACACAAACACACTATCGAATAAATGTATAAACATGCATACAGTTGCTCTGTAAGAAACGTGCACTTTGCTTGACAATGTGTACTTTCAGGCAACGGTATTTCAGTGTTTTCCCTCACATATGTTTGACAAAGGCATCATTTATGCCATTTGTAATGCAGTATATATTGGATACACGAAGCTCATGCACTGATAGATGGCTGCTTTCAAATACTCATGTGTGTTACTTATGTTGCTTTACTTAAAGCAGACAAAGACCACTTATAAGTAATAATAATAATAATATTTTTTCTCAAACAGCCATAAGATTAGATATCACATAAGATGAATGTGTAATATGACACATTTGCTTTTAACTATTTTTATTGCAATGGATATCAATCAAGCAACGTGCAAACTTTGTGCAAGAGTTATGATGTGAACGTCTTAATCTCAGTCAATTCACTATACAGAAAGTGAAAGTAAAAACGGAATGCAATACAGATTGTGTCAAAGCAACTGTACAGCATTATTTAGGAAAATAGTGTGTCAATAATGCAAAATGACAATAGTAAACACTAAATTTTCAGTTAAATGCAGTTCATCACTGAATTCAGAGATGTCATCATCCAGTTCAGTTTAAATAGTATCTGTGCAATCAAGTCAACGATGAGCTTGAAATGGAGTGTCCCCAACTAAGCAAGCCAGAGGCGACAGCAGCAAGGAAACAAAACTCCATCTGTGACAGAATGAAGAAAACCAGAAATTGGAGAAAATGATGGAGCTTTCGGCAACTGACGCCGCATATTCTCCCAGAGACAACGAGAGACGAATCTACTTCAACATATGCAGATAACGGTATATAGCTGTTTTAATTTATTCCCTTAATATTTCTATTGTGGCCCATACACAGTGAAAAAAAAATGAGAATAAACGTATTTCGTGTTAAACAGGTTGTTTTTGAACGTCGGTGCTTGAAATAGGCTAAAGCTTTTTAATTTATTTTTATTGATTATTTTACTTATAGGCCTATAATTCATTGTATAATAGACCTGTTTTAAAAGACCATTTTTTAAAAACATTTTAATTGAGGAGTAAATATCCTAATCTTTTGTCCTTCTACGGCGCGAGGTCTTCTTCGTCCTGCGCTTGATCTCACTTCACGCGACCGTGACAGCTATAAGTAACTTTGCAAGTACGTCCTACCCTACATTCTAACCTAACAGAAGTAACATTCTACCTACCTTTATATATCTGTTTTAAAAGACCATTTTTTAAAAACATTTTAATTGAGGAGTAAATATCCTAATCTTTTGTTATCCTCGCAGCTCGTCAGTTATGCAGTTATTGCTGGGCAAATTAATTGTAATTTTAATTTAATAATAAGTAACTTCATAATAATAATAGGCCGAATAAAAATCCGAATGTAACAGGCCTACATTCATTGGAAATGCCAAATCATCTCCAATGTTTTTGACAATATCTCTGGCTATCGTCGATACAAGATTGTCTTTTGATGCACCCCAGGAAGGGGAGGTTATTGCGGGTCCGCTGGGCAGACAGCACGTTGCCCGTTACGTCGTTTGGGCTGCCTTGTTGAACGCAGTGGCACGGAGTACATTATATTTCACAAACTTTAAGCTCTTTTAGTTTCCAAATGTAATAGGATTATTCCAACATATCGTTCGGTTTGTAATGCATATTCAAATTCAAGTACTTCAAGCACTTTAAGCACCTTGTATGAACCCTGATATGAGACAAAACTACAGAATGTCACATTTTATTATTAGCTTTTTCAACACACATATGTTTTACCAAATAAAAAGGACTTTTAGAGTTCATCCCACTATTTGATGTGAGCATAAGTACTGGGACAGTTTCAAGGCAGATTAAAAAACGATTAAAAGTTATTATTTAGTTGCAGATCCCTTGCGTGCAATCAGAGCAGTGAGTCTGCGACCGATAGACATCACCAGACGCTTGGTCTTATCCTTTGAAATGTTTTTTCCCAGTCTTTAATGCAGCCAATTCCAACTGTTGCTTGTTTTGGGGAGTTTCTGCCTTTAGTCTCCTCTTCAGCTGGTGAAATTCATGTTCATTCGGATTTAAATCTGGAGATTGATTTGGGCAATCTAAGACTTTCCATTTCTTTGTCCTGATGAACTACTTGACTGAACTGGCAGGGTGTTTTAGGTCATTGTCCTGATGCAACATGAAGCGCTTTCCGGTGAGTCTGGTGGCATTTTCTTGAATATTGGTAGCCAAGATGGTTTTGTACCCTTCCAAATTCACTCTGCTACTGTCATCATACATTAAGTCATCATTAAAATTGAGAGGCCCTGTTCCAGAGACAGCCATGTGTGTGACTACATCATCCGTAACGCTGACAGAATCCTCTGCTTTGGTAAGATGATGCTGTATGAACTGTTCAATCCTTTCACATTCTTTTTGGGACATGGGGTTCTCTGGAAACGGCTCTTGAGGTCGCCTTGAAAGGCTATCAGCATCAACGTTCAGCTTACCAGCCCTGTACTGCAACTTGAATGAAAAAGTGGAAAGAGCTGCAAGCTAACGATAACTTGTAGCATCCAATCTTGCGGTGGTAAGAACATGAGCAAGAGGGTTGCTATCAGTAATGACAGTAAACTGGCTGCCATAAGGTAATCACTAAACTTTTCAGTTATCGCCCATTTAAGGGCAAGAAATTCAAGTTTGTGTGCGGGATACCTAGACTCACTGTGTGACAGCCCTCTACTCGCAAATGCAATAGCACGCATTTGCCCACCTTGCTCCTAATACAGTGCAGCCCCCAAACCTTTAGTGCTGGCATCCGTATGGAGGAAATAGGGAGTTTGGGGTCTGCAAAACCTAGGACGGGTGCAGTAGTTAACTTTTTGTTTGTCTTTTTACCACCTTTCCTTAATGGTGGATAACCTCAGGTAAGGTCGTTAAGCGGCTTCACAATCCTTGAATAATCATTAATAAACCGGCGATAGTAGCCGGAGAAGCCCAAAAATGACCTCAGTTCTTTAAGGTTCTTAAGACTCGGTTAGGTTTTTAAGGCTTGTATCTTTTCGGGGCTGGTCTCCACTCCATGCTCTGACACAATATGTCCTAGATAGCGAATGGAGGTTTGACTAAATTTACATTTCTCCAGAGACAGTCCGTACTCTTTGAGACGAGATAGAGCATTCAACAGACGTCTCTCATGCCCTCTAGAGTGTCTGAGAATATTATCAGGTCATCCAAAAAGAGCAGTACTCTCTATCAACCTTTGAAATGTACTTGGTGCGTTGGTCACACCCTGGGGCATACGATTGAATTCCCAAAACCCCAATGGACAGACAAAGGCAGTTTTGGGTTTAGCCGACTCCTCAACTTCTATCTGATAGTATCTGGACTTCAAATCAAGCACGGAAAACCATCTGGATCCTGTCAGAGCTGAGAAAGTCTCCTCAAGATTTGGTAGTGCATACGCATCCTTCACCGTCTGGAGGTTTAACTTTCTATAATCTATACACAGCCACACATCTCCATTCTTTTTTCTCACCACCACTATGGGTGAGGAGAAGGATGACTGGGACTCTCGAATGACTCCACTGACAAAAAGATCATGCAGATGTTTGCGGACGGCCTCAGCATCTTGTGGGTGGATTGGCCGTGCTCTGTGCTTAAAAGGAGTCTCATCATTCAACTGTATGTGATGTTTCACCTTCTGAGTGTGACCAAAGTCTAAGTTGTGCTGGCGGAAAACCTCTGGCATTTCTCTGAGTTTCTTAGTCATATGGTCCTTCCACTCTTGTGGTAATGGGGACTCACCAAAATTTAGGGTGAAATCAAGTTCCTTCACAGTTAAAGGCTCATCGTCTGAAAGGGAGTTTGGTGGAGGGAGCAAAGACTCGACCACATGGAGCTCCGCTACTGTACACGTTGGTGGGATAGCTATATCATGTTCAGTTTCATTTGTAAGCACCACTGGTAAATGGTAAGGCTGTGTTTTTGGAAGAGTAAGTTAGCAGTGTTTAACAAACACCACACCAGGCAAAGACGAGTTAGATGGATGCTCCACCACACACTTGTCAACCCCAGAGGGCATTGCGACAGAACCTTCCACAACTACAGTCTGTCTTGCAGCCATGACCTCAGGTACTTTGCCTTTCAATCGTACATAGCCAAGAACAGCACTCTTGTTTTGTTTCCGACCTTGTCTCCAGTGTCAGAACCACTCTGTAACCGAACGAAGATGGTTGGAAAGTTGGGGAATTTGATTTCAAATTCTGCTCATAGAGAACATCCAAGGTGTTTGTGCCTATTAAAACCATAGACTGATTGTGGGGTTTCACATCAGGGACCACTAATGCTATGGTAGGCACCTGAACACTCACACCCAGGAACTCCTCAGGAAAGGTAACGTCTACTTCTATGTACCCCTCATATGGAACTGAAAGACCATTGGCTCCTTCTACTTCCAAGATGTCATTGATGGAGTTAATGGGGTACGCTGAGAGATGCTGCTCATAAAAAGACTTGGGGACTTTTTTAACTTGAGGATGGAGCTTCAGGGCTTAGATGCTTTATAACATCTGCTGCGGGTGGCAAAAGACTGTCCACTATCTTTCTGGACACATGCAAATCGGATAAGCCAGGGTCCTTCAAGATAAGCTCAACACTGGAGCGCCAGTTATCTTGAGCCGTGATTGTACAGGCCCTTGAGCAGCCACTTCACCACTCCTCACGACATGCTCAACGATGAGCTTCTGAATTTCGGGTGGATCGAACACCTGCTGAGAAGTATAGAGAGGTGGAGTATTTGATTTAATAGTCGTGTGCTGTGACAGTGATTCATCTACTCGACTTGGCCCAACAAGTGTAGTGCTACAGCTCTCGCTAGGAAGCACTAGGAATGGCCGCTCACTTGGGTTTCCATCTCCAGCTTCAAGATCAGTGGACATTGGTGTGAATTCTGCACTCATTTGCGACAACATCTGGCTCAATATTGCTTCAAAGTTTGTCGCACTCATTTTGGCCATTTCGTTTAATCCTTCCAGGTAGGATTTAGTGACGCTACTGCCCAATTGCTGCATAAAGACGCTAGACAACGCCCTCACGTGGTAATGGATACCTGGATCGCTGGACAGTGGGTGGGTATAAGGCAGCTGGGGTTCTAGAGATTGTAAGGCTTGACCACTGTTATATTCAATTATCGTGCTCTGATAAAACTCTTTTTGTCACTGATGACGAGGGTTCTGGCAAAAGAGCCATACCTTTTTAGGAGGTCAATTAATTCATCGTCATGCTCTGTGTTAGTCAAGCCACTCACGATCACAGAGTTTGGAATTTTAATGCCCTCTGCCTCAATATCCATTGTTGTGTTTTAAGAGTCTAAGAAGTAAAACTCACTTGCACCGTAGTTAACACTCAGCAACAGTGCCACCTCCTGGCTGGCTCGCCACAGTTGTAGCACCTCTGTAACAGGGTAGTTCTCTCTCTAATGGACCAGGTAATTAACATCAGAAGAACATGGAACGCGATGGGAGGCGGCAGTGGTGCTGAGTAAATATCAGAGGCAATAGGTAGGATAACCACAATTTCAATTTTACTGTGAATGGTTTAGAGTTTGCTTTTCTTCCCTCAGGAAATACTTTTTTTCCCCCAAAACATAAACAACAATAACAATGAAACACAGAAAAACACAATAATTATACCCTGGGTGCACCTGCTAATTAACTACATTACATTACATTACATTATTACATTACACAATAAATCACCTTCACAATCAATCAAATTAAATGACCACAGTTAGTGATAACCGACAAGTGAATGCAGTATACAACTGGTATGCAAATTAGTATTTCAAAGTCAAATGTCAATCTGACTCAAAGATTTGATCAGTCTTTTCCTTTAACTGGAACTGATGTCTCTCAGGTTTCCAGTTCCCAAAGGGAAAAAATAGTATCAGTCACTGGAAACAAAACTCTCTTGCTTGGTTGAAGAAAAGTATAATGGAAAACTGTCCTTTATTCCAGGTCCGTGATCCTTGCAGTCAAGGTGGGAGGCTTGCCATCAATTACGAAAATCCACATGGAAGTTCATCCTCACGGGGAAAAACCCCCCCCGGCCTGTACGTTCACAGACCAGTACACACTTAATTTTGTTCATCAATTTTGTGCACTTTTTCAACAAAATACATAACACATGAACCAAATAATACATAAATGTTTATCGTTCATGCAACTTATGCAATAATAATGAATTACCTGTCCATTCTTGTCTATTTTCGCAGGTACACGCAATCAAAATGGCGTCAGCGAACCGCAGTGACACGCACAGAACATGCGGCCTGACACAATCACACTGCAAACAAACAATCCACTCCATATAACATAACAATATAACACTGTTTATTCTTATATGCATAAAACAAATAAAAATCTTATATACGATCTGTTGTCATTCATTTTTAACACTGATCTTATCAGTTGTAAAACTCACCAACTCCACACGCAAGTTTTATGGTGCAGGAGTAACACAAACACGCTGGACCATCCAACACCTTGTGTTTACGGGTGTTTTGCTCAGTTAATATGAAGCTTGAATGAATTAAATATTGTATTTTTCTATTTTTTAACACTCTCTCATCAGATCAGGTTTCTCTGTTGCTCTGTATCAGTCTACTAGCTTGCACACGCTAGCCACGGGCAAGTGGGCGGAGCCAACAACCTAACGCTCCTATTGGCTGCTTTTCGTTTCTTAGTTCAATCCAAAACACATACAGTATATACATATTATTATTTTTTTCTATGTAGATTTTCATTCATATGAATGGTCATTATATTGAATTCAAACAATGTTGTATATAATAATATTCATCACAGCAATCATTTAACAGGGGTTACACATGCATGCCCATGCCATGACACCACCTCCACCATGCTTTACAGATGAGGTTGTATGCTTAGGATCATTTGCAGTTCCCTTTTTTTCTCCACACTTTTGCTTTCCCATCATTTAGATAAAGGTTAACCCTCATGGGGTCTGAGGGTGTTTTGGGGCCCTGGGGAAGTTTTGACATGCCCTGACATTTGTGCTTTTTTCAGTTGCTTATAAACATTTTAATGGCTAAAGTTTAATAACATTGTAATCAGCACAAACTGGGCTACAATAATATGTGAGCAGCATGTATATCATCTGAAAGCTGAATAAATAAGCTTTCCATTGATGTTTTGAGGTTTGTTAGGATAGGACAATATTTGGCCGAGATACAACTATTTGAAAATCTGGAATCTGAGGGTGCAAAAAAATCGAAATATTGAGAAAATCATCGGAAAGAGATAAAGATACCTTCCCAAAAGACACTCCTTGTTCTGAGTCTGAGTCCCGAAAGGGAGAGACACTAACAGAAACAACCCGTTCTGAGTCCCGAAAGTGAGAGACACTAACAGAAACAACCCGTTCTGAGTCTGAGCCCTGCATGGGTGAGACGATAGCAGATCAACCTCGGTTCTGAGTCCTGTCAAGGAAAGGACTGCAACAGATCACCAACGTTCTGAACGTCTGGCCCGTGAGGGAAGAGGCAATAACAGATACCAAGTCATGAGTCTCCAGCTTCAAGGCAGCAACAGATACGACCACACTCTGAGCCTCCAGCCTGCGAGGAAAGAGATAATCTACTTTCAGACTTCATTCAGAGTCTTCGTCCAGCGACACAACAACAGATGCAGCACGTCTTGAGTCTCCGTCCTAGAGAGACAAAGCGGATCGACCAAGTTCTGAGTCTCTAGCCAAGAAAGGCAGAAGACACACAGACATCTGCAACAAGGTTAAGTTCCGGCGAGCAAACCTTCACTCCAAGGTACCTTTGCTTGCGTGTTCCAGGCTAAGGACCTTCTGAGGGCCCTGCTAAGGGCCACGTCTGCGTGTTCCAGATTTTAGGACCCTTTGGTGCTCCAGGAGCTCTGACATTGCAACACCCAACATAATCACTTGCATTTTATGCATCTTATGCACTTTATTCCTATTTCATTTATGGCATTCATTTAGTAGTTGTTGATTACTCTTGTCTATCTTTTGTTAATAAAATCTATTTTATTACACTTGTGTCTTCCTTGTGTTGATGATACAGAAAGAGGTTCTACAAGTTAGAGATCAGAAAGAGTACACAGAGTACACAAGCCGCGGTTAAAACAGCTGATGTGCTATGATTTCTGACAGGCTGTTCACTCTCCTGTTATGTGACCCTGTTCTCCTCACACACACACACACACACGACGTGTTAGTCTGTGCTGCGCAAAACTCCGCATTTGAACAGTCAATAGCAAATACTTAAACTAATAACAAAACATATTTACAGTCGCTGATGTGGCAGAGTCTTAACTTTGATAAAGAATATCTCTTTGGTTTTGAGACTTTAGTCTTTGCAACTTCAGGGATCTTATCTATGCACAATCAGCTTGTAACACTCCAAAGAGAAAGGAAAACTTGAAATCGCATCATATGACCCCTTTAAAGGCCTTCCTGAACATGCCCTCATCTTGGATGTCCGAACAAGATCAGGGTTTCCGCGGGTCTTAAAGTCTTAAAGGGGTCATATGACGTTGCTAAAAAGAACAGTATGTTGTGTATTTGGTGTAATGCAATGTGTTTATGCGGTTTAAGGTT
>NW_015632034.1:180412-182877 GCF_001515625.1 Sinocyclocheilus rhinocerous
CCCACGACATGGCAGCAGCAGCAACTACAATACTACAGCGAGAATAAAAGTTACGCCTTCTTTCTTTGCACGAACATTTAGGCGGCGTTATGCAAATCTTCCCACATCGTGACGTAGACGTGGGGGTGTGTTAGAACAAGTCGTTTTAGGAGGGCGTGGTTGACTCTTAACTTTTATAAAGAATATCTCTTTGGATTTGAGACTTTAGTCTTTGCAACTTTACAGATCTTCTTTATGCACCAAGAGCTTGTAACACTCCAAAGAGAAAGGAAAAATTGAAATCGCATCATATGACCCCTTTAAAAAGTCTTAAATTTAGTTGTGTCAAATTTAAGGCCTTAAAAAGTCTAAAATTGTACAAGAAAGTCTTAATTATGATTTCAAGAGGTCTTAAATTTTGGGCCGGAAAAGACCAGAATTGCGATATGGCTGAATGTGACGATTAAACTTCAAAAAAGGCTACGATTTCATTAAATAAACATGAGCGCTGCACGTTCAAAGTCTGGTGCTGTGCTGCTTTGTGTTCTGCTGCTACCGGGGAAACAGTTATATTTCTACCAAACGCTCCACCTGCTGTCAGAGAATGAATGAGAATTTTCAGTAAAACTGATATTTTGTTCAGAGTTCAGACAAATGCAAAAATCGACCCATGTTTTTACCCTGCAAACACACAGAGCTTTAAATGTGAACTGGTGGATCGATAAGAAGACAATGCATTATAAAAATCTAAACAGAATAGGGGTGTGCGATATATATGGTCTGCGATAATATATATTATATTAATTCAATAATAATAATTATTGATATTATTGATAATTCAAGATAAGGGGCAGAAAATGTATATATTTATATCATTTCATATAGTTAATATTACACGAAAAGTGTCGTTTTTTTTCTCCAAAAGTCAGCATGATTACAAATGTGATATTGATTTTATACAACAGTTCAATAAACAAGAAGTTAATATTAAGAGACTTGCGTTTTAGACACCATATTTCCTGTTTTTGCTCTATTTCTCCAACAAAAATAATTCCGAACACAGCCACAGCGCTGTTTTGTGTCTCTGAGCAACATGACAGTGTTTAGTTTCTGAATGAATCTACCATTTAAATGATTCGGTTCAATCGCAATGACTCACTTAACAGTGACTTGCTGCCACCTACTGGCAATTTTAATTTCACATTTAAGGTACCTTTTCATTTTTTTAATTTTTCAAACATCAGTTTTCAATGTTTTATGTTTAAAATATCAAAACATTATTTATGCATTTGTAACTACAGGTTAAAGTATTCCATGTCTCTCAGAGCTGCATTAAACAGTATGTAAATACATCTAAATGTCACTTCTAATGCAGCCTCTGTGTTTCCTCTGCATTGCAAAGATCTTTTTTTTTATACTAATTTAATTTGCTTGGTAACAACCCAAAAGCAAGAATTTGACTCAAAAGATGGTGCACACTTTTAGAAAAAATAACTTAAAGGTAAAAATGCCCATAAAACTAGTTGGAAATAATAAATTTTTATCACTGCTGAACTGACCACACAGAATATTAAGAATATTTAAAAAATCAGAGTCAGCTGTCAGCACAATTAGAGATAAGATATCCGCACAATAACACATTCAGCAAAATATTGTCTAATTATCGTTATCGATAAAATCCCTGTAAATTATCGAGATATCATTGTCAATATCGCACACCCCTAATTTATGTTATTTCATTGATATAATAATTTATTGTTAATAATTGTTTAAATTAATATAGTAATTAATACTTTTGACTCATCCATTTTCTTAAAAATGGTTTAAAGGCTAACTTTTTGTTTTGTGAAAACTTGTATCTGAACTGTAAATTATGCTTTTTACAGTAATTTTACAGTTTAACATGGAACTATAGACATTGCCCTACCCCGCTCATATGGTATTAATTTTATTTGTGCAGGTCTTAAAAAGGTCTTAAATTTGAGCTTAAAAATCCTGCAGAAACCCTGAAGATGGAACAGCCTCTTCCTAATGGTAGAGCGCTTCCTCGAACAATACCCTGCCATCCAGGCAGCTTCAATAGACCCACGGCTGAAGAGGGTGATGGACAGAGACAGGTAAAGATTTATGATTTAAAAATAAGTCATAACCAATCATGAAAGTTGAATTAGACTGATTCTAAAACATACTACTGGTTTTCTTCTCAGACTGGAGAGTGTGTCAGATGATGAAATGAGGAAGTGTGAGGACTTCATCAACACCATGAGTTTGTCATGAGGCATTTGTTGCGGTTTGGAAAGATAGGGAGAAAACATGACAGAATAACACGGCGGATATTGCATTTTGCATAAAATTAAAAATTGACTTTTCAATACCGACCAGATACAATACTGATTTTGGCGGAAACTCAATATTTTTAAAAAAATGGCGTTTTGGAACCAAACTCTTCATATATATACATATACATATACATATATATATATATA
>NW_015632034.1:183158-192735 GCF_001515625.1 Sinocyclocheilus rhinocerous
TATATATATATACATACATATATATATATATATATATATATATTTATTGTCACGACAGGCTGAAAGCCTTGACAAATGAATGGAGGATATAGTCAGGTTGGTCTGGTTGCAACCAACATTTTTATTAACATAAGTAGAAAAATATATAAAACAAGAAATCAGCACAACGAAGCACAATCTCTGTCAGATGCATGACGTCAAAGCATCAGACAGAACCACATACACTTCAAAGTGTTGCAAAGCCCAAATCAGAGCAAGTGCTTCCTTTCAATCACTGAATAATTAAGCTGATAAGAATGAAACTTTCTAGAAAAGAACCCAATGGTCAATGCCATCTTCAGAAGTCTGTAACAAAACGGCACCAGCACCCACATTGCTGGCATCCACTTGCAACTGAAATGGTTGATCAAACTTCGGAGCTTTCAAAACAGGACCCTCTGTAAGGAGCGAGGGTCAAGTCAGAATGCAAAACAATTTTATGTAGGGGAACAGATATCACATTCAAACCAATACCCCTAATCAACACATTGTTTCCAGTGTAAGAGTCATTTGAAAAGGATAAGACATACTCTAGGACAAAAGTTTCTGCTGATCCAGTGTCACAGAGAATTTTGACTGATACAACTTCTGTAGAATTAACCAATCTCACAGAGCCATCTGTAACAAATGAAGAGAATGTTGAAACACATGACGAGCAATTCTTCTGTACATTATTCACTTCCGAGGCAGTCACAGCCAAAGCGACAGATTTAACTGAAGATGAATACTTGGATTTCGTTTTGGCAACGTCTTTTGCTTTTAACCATGGACACTCACTCTTCCAGTGACCAAGCACATGACAATAATTACACATATTTGCTCTCTTTTTCTCCAACAAATACATGACACTGTCTGTCAGGTGAAGCATGCACAAATTTAGAAGATCTGCTAGGATCATGCCACGATTCTTTCTGAACATTTCCCTCAGCCTTTATGTAGCCAAAAGAGGTTTTATGGATCAGAAAATATTAATCAGCCATAACGGCCACCTCACCTGCCATGTCGGGTTTACGCTCACTAATGTATGTTGCTATTAGGGCTGTGCGATTAATCGAAATCGTCATAAAATCACGATTTGAGCATGCGCGACTTCTAAATCGCTTTACAGCACGATTTTCCGCGCCCCCGACCTCCCGCAGTATGCTATCCGAACCAATCAGAATGCAGCGCGCCTAAATGGAGCACGAGAACAGAACAGACCGGGCAGGCATACAAACGTAACGCCAGGTTTACACACTCCGTCTGTGGTGCGTATTTTGTCCGCGCCCATGTTAACGGATCAGAGCGTTCACACTGCACGCGATTGTGGTTCGGCAGTGTGCTCCAGGAGCGGTGGGTCTGCAGCAGTCATGCTGCGATCGTTTCCGCACGGAGTCTATTTCAGCTGTGTTGCATGCACAGCGCATTATTCGCGGTAAAAATTAACATGGATTGACACTGAAATTTATTAATTACACCATAAATGCATATAATTAAAGCATACTGTTTCACAGTCAACACATGGCTTTTTGGCTAGATTTAAAACAAGGAAACGTGCACTTTTAGATAAACAACGCAATAATAGATGACACTCGTGGTGGTAGTTAAACAAAGTTATATTTATTGAGTTTAAACGTGAATATGTCTATGAAAGATTGTATTACTGTACTGTGATAAAAGAGAATCACAATGCTGAAAAACAACGTTTGGATTTGAAATCAAAATAATGGATAAATGTTGTGTTAGTGGTAAACCGCCGCGGATCAGGAGCGGACTGCAAACGCGTCCTGTGCGAAAGCAAAATGAGTCCGTGCTGCTTCTGCACCACATACACATACTGTATACGCACTGCAGACGGAGTACGTGTGAACTTGGCGCAACAAATCTAGTTCAACATCTGAGGCAACGCCACAAAGAGCTCTATGACCAATGCATAGCAAAAAAAAATCCCTGGACATGGACACTTTAAAAAAAAATTTTTTTTACCATATGTCTGTTCTAGACACGCGGAGACGCGAACAGAAACTTCTTGTCAGCGCTGCACCGCGAATTTATCAATAAAATAGTTTCGCAGCTGAAAAGCTACATGACATTTCTCAGTTGCGAGGTTCCTGAAGCAGTTTAACTTGAAGATTCGCTATTAGTAGACGCTGCTGCTGAACGTTGCTGAGAGACGCACAGACAGACGCAGGTATTCACACGCGCTTAATCTCTCTCTCTCCCTCTCTCTCTTTCGCGCTCTCTCTCTCTAATAACCGCATTAGACTGCATTAATAACTGCATTAGCCTGCATATCAATGGCTCAAAATGACATTTTGGAATTTGCAACGGAAGGTTTGGGATGAGGTGCGTAAATAAACTTGAGTTAAACACACGAGATTTCAGGACGGAAACATGTCAAATGTCTTGAAACAAATCATCTGAACAATGTCTTGATGTGTGGTTGAGAGCCCAGGCCGTTAAAATTATTAGAGAAATAATGCACTCCCGAAGTGGTTATGTGGCCACGTCGCCGCGCCTATTAATGGAATGGTCTTTCTCAGTTCTCAAACAAATTAAGAACTACATTCGATTTTTATTGACTGAACGCAAGCGCTTATTGCGATAGAAAACACTGTAACGGTTTCCACTGATTAAGAAATATTTTTGTTTACTTGGGTGGTAATATTAGGACTAACATATTAATAGGGAAGGGGGGCCCAAAAATTTGTTTTGCCTATGTCACGAAAAGAGGTAAATCCAGCCCTGTTGCTATGCGTTCTGAAACAGAGTTTTTAAACTGTTCAAGCAACATCAATTCCTTCAAAATCGTCTAACATTTTTATGCTGGAGGCTGTACACCAACGATTTAAATAAACATGTACAAGATATCATGTACAAACTCTACATGCGTTTGTTTTTCGGTTTTCTTCCAGGACCTATATAGGCCTCTGGGACCAACTCGTAAGTCCTCAACACTGCATTCTTAACAATCAAATAATACTTAGCATCTTCCACACTAAGAGACTAATACACTTCTTGAGCTTTGCCTGTAAAAACAGACTGCAACATAAGTGTACGCTTCTCATCTGGCCAATTACGCACATCTGCCACGCGTTCAAACAACAAAAAGAAGCGTTCTACATCTTTTTCATCAAACCTAGGGATCAACCTCATATTAGCCACTACATCAGAATTACACGAAGCCAAGCCATGTTCCACACCTCCAGTTAAAGACAGTTTACCATCTCTTATCAGTTCTAACCAATAACGTTCAAAATCAAGCTGTTGTTGTTGAAACTGAAGTTTAGACATCTCAACATGACTTTGCACTTCTAACATTTTTTTCTTTCATCTCCTTTTGAATTAACAACAATTGTTTTTGTTGCTCAAATGTTAAATGAGACATTGTAGACGTCACATTAACAAAATCGGACGCATTTTCTGATAATTGAGACACTGAAATTCCACGTTCAATTAACTCTGTCTTTATCAACAATTTAACGTTATCCTTGAGACGTTTATCTTGGCTTACCAAACTAATTTCATAGTGGCTTGAGAGTTCTATCAGTTGATCCTTAGTCAAATCATTTAATAAGTGTTCCGACGGAGCACTATTGAACTCTTCAATTTTCGAGGCCATTGTGAAAAACAAACTAATGTAAGGCTACTACATTTTTCCAAAAAATATTTGAGGAGAATAAACTGGAATAAACAATTCCCTCTAACTAAATTTTAAAGCTAACAAAACTCAACCCTACTCTTCGTACAGTTACTTGCAAACCAGTGTTTGCAACAGTGACCGATTAACGAGCCACCATTACAAACACGGACGTGTTCCCGAGACAACTGCTTTCACTGTACAAACAAAATAAAAAAAATAACAAAAATCTAATTATCCCATTAAAGGTGCCATAGAATGGAAAACTGTATTTACCTTGGCATAGTTGAATAATAACATTTCTGTACATGGAAATTACATATTGTGAGCCTCAAACACCATTGTTTCCTCCTTTTTATGTAAATCTCGTGCATGCAAAAGACCACTGAAAAATAGGCGAATCAGAACATTACACCGACTGTGACGTTACAGTCGGGATCACTAATAGTTACTCCCCCAACATTTGCATATACCCGCCCACATTCTATGCCAGCCGCCAACCGAACCTGCACAGCCAAATCATCAGAAGTTCTGCAGGTATTGTAAAGAAACAAGCGAGGATAATAGCGAAAATGGCATATCATGGAAATAAATGGTATGTTCCAGACTGTGCAGGGGATGTGATGTGCAGGGATGGGTTGGTGTCTGTATTCAGAAAGGCACGGAAAACAAATAACGCGCATTCTAATAAAATAACGCGAGCCAATAAAGGGACATGGTTAGCTGCTTGCTAGCTGTAGCCTGTTACATCACAGTACATAAGATTTCACTTACCACATAAACAGAGTAAGGAGAGATGACTGAGGATGATGGCGAATGATTTACAGATCCTGAGCACCACTGACAAGCATCTGATCTGGTAAAATGTGTGGTAAGTACTGCCGCTGTAGTTTACACAGAGCACATGCAATCGCAAATCTCAAAAGTGAAAGTAAAAAGCGATCGTGCATTTGAAAGCATTTTCAATGGCCCGCATATTAATAGCGGCTCCCTGATGCCCGCATTTTATATACAGTATAATTACCCAACGATATAACTGCAAGAGACAGTATTGAAATATATATTTTCCCTGTGTTTCCTTCCTGCTGTGTGAAATACTGAAATGAGCCACACTGTGAAACAGCCAATCAGAGCAGAGCTCAACATTATTATTCATGACCAATGTTCCCTCTAAGCTGCGCGCGGCCACGCACTTCTTCCACCGCGGCCGCGCAGAAGAAATTATGTGTCGCGCACACGCAAAAATTAGTTGGGAAAGCCATTTGATTGTATTCTAATAAAAACAAAAGAATTGCAATGATCGGGTAAACCACTATAAAGTTGATGTCGCTATAGAGTTAGAACCGGTGAATGCGGTTTACAGGTTTCATAGAAAGAGGATGATGTGCGCCAAATGAGTCGCTGTAGAAACCGAATACTTCAGTGGTTGCGGATGAAATAGCTCAAATCGAGAGCCAACGCAAACGCAATGATGTGAAATAAAACGTCCTCGTGTTTTAAAAGTCACATATTTTACACCTTTCTGGAGTTTTATTTTAAGTCTTGATGTCCTTAAGAATATATATTTGCGGTATAAGTACCAAAAACCATCTCAATATATTTTTACAGCTCCTCTCTCAGGAGCTCTGCTGAGAACAGGTCGATTTTGGCCCGTCTAATTAATATTCATGAGCCTCTCTTTTGATTGGCCTGTTCATGATATTCATAATATTCATTAATCCTCTCTTCTGATTGGCCTGTTGTTTTCTGAGTGACGCATGGCCAGGCCAACCACAGGTAACTAGGGTCAGCCGACGTCACAGCGCTAGCTGGAGGCAGCAAAACAAAGGAGAAACTGGAGGCAGCCCATTCAAACCAGCGCAGATTCGGCTACATAAGGGGCTTAAAATATCATCTTGTTGTGATGTTGGGTGCCAGAATCGATGTAATACATCCTCAAATTAGAAATTTGATGGCATATCTGCTGCCACTGCCAGATAAAAAAACGTCGACAGCTGTGGTTAAACGTGATAAAACGAGCAGACTGGACAGAAACGATCATCAAAAATGCTCGCGTTTGCAGCGCACACTTCTTAACAGAAAAGGTTCAATAAAGTATTGTCTTTTGTTGTTATGGGCGCGTCTACAGATTTCTTGCCATATGTCTATGTTTCAAGACCAGGTGTAAATGCCCTCCGAAACGCATTCGAGACGGATCTAAATCCGATCGCTCAAACCACTTAAGGAGGTGGTCTGGGCCGCATTCCAGACGAAACTCGACAAGTGTAAATGCATCTGGTTGTTGAAACCACATAAATTTTACTCCTCCCAAAATGATAAAATAATAAACGTGTGAGAGTGTGTTATAGGCTATATGACATTAGTCAGACTGCGCTAATGCAACACGCATCGCTGCGGACGAGTAGCTGAGTATCTCTTCAGCAATCCGACGCGCAAACTGCTGCGAATGAAACTGAAAGTAAGACGCAGACGGTCAACACACAATCATCTTCATTAAAAGTAGTAAGACAAAGTTATTTTTCCAGTGATGATGCCGCGCGCTCTCCTATTGCGGAAATGAGCTGATAATTAATAAAATGCAGCGCTTATCTTTTGATTTCGTTGACGTGAACTCCGTTAAATTTAAATAGAGCACTGGAATTGAAGATCGGATTTATATCCGTTTTGCGACGACACATTTATGTGGCCAAGTGTAAATGGAAATGTTTTAACAAATCAGATAGATATCTGATAAATAGCCCCTAGACCTCAGTTATTGTGAAAAAAGTTTTGACAATAAACAACCTTTAAAAGAAGAGTGGCTTGATTAAGTGATGGAAATAGCGGTTGATGAGCACAGAACGGTAACAAAACTCAGAGACATTTACAGTCACACACAAATGTGTTGTGCAAACTGTACTTCATAGGGATGTTTAGATAGCTATAGAAGAATTCATGTTCACGTTTTTTTTCTCTTTGAAAATATTTAACTTGCAGATCTCAGTTTAAATGCTTCAGTTTGTTTTCTATTCTCTTCTATCAGTTTAAATGCTTCAGTTTGTTTTGATATTATATTATATTATGTTATGAGTCACTTATGCTCATCAAGGCTGTATTTATTTGATCAAAAATACAGAAAAAAAAACCTATATGCAATATAGGCTATTGCAATTTCTAATATTGGTTTCCTATTTTAATACACTTTAAAATATAATGTATTTCTGGTGAAGCAAAGCGGAATTTTCAGCATCATTACTCCTGTCTTCAGTGTCACATGGTCCTTCAGAAATCATTCTAATATTCTGATTTTGTAACACAAAATTTCTATTTTGAATAAACACTGTTCTTTTTAACTTTTTATTTATCAAAGAATCCTGAAAAATATCACCGGTCCCAAAAAATATTAATCAGCACAACTGTTTCCAACATTGATTATAAATGAGCATATTAGAATGATTTCTGAAGGATCATGTGACAGCTTTGCTTTACATGAATAAATAAATTTTTAAAGTATATTAAAATAGAAAACTTTTATTTTAAATTGCAATAATATTTCACAATATTATTTTGTGAAATAATATGCAGTATTTTTTATCAAATAGATACAGCCTTGATGAGTCTAAGAAACTTTTACAAATTTACTGATCCCAAACTTTTGAACGGCAGTGTATTATACTGTAAAAATATTTTCTCAGGTAACCTAAAATGTACATCATTTAGTTACATCAAGGGTCAAATCAAATATAAATAGCACATTAAAGTTAAAAGTTACACACTTTTTTTGTGTACGTGCTGTGCAGGTCTGGTATAAAGAATGTTTTTGCTCAGGTGGCCTAAATGTCCGCCCAATAGAGAAAAGTTTTGCTCAGTATGAAAACAAATTAGAGGGAACATTGTTCATGACCCTTCCAAATAAGGTAAAAACAGACTATTTCATTCTAGGGACAAATCCTAGGGTTGTAAATGGACATGTAAAACCGTTTCTGGAGATTTTTTGCCCTTACCTAAGCCACATACCTTCTATGTAGATATCAGAGAACAATTTAAAATATTGTATCAATGCATTCTATGGCACCTTTAAGGACACCCTGCTTAACCTACACATGGAAAAGCATAATCCAAAACGATTTCTCCTCATATACAAACAATAGCCAACACTTACCAAAGTCGAAGTTGAGCTCCCGCAAAACAACAAAAGAAACCAAACCAACCGATATAATCCTCCACAAGTTTTTAGAAACAATACGAATATTACTAAGAAAAAATATATACTTAACGAATTAATCTTCAATTTAGTAAAATTAATCAGTTGAATAAACTTATTGCTCAAATAAATTGAAGAACGAGCTCTCATATTTGTCATCTAACAAAATTAATTAAACTACAAACAAACCCCTAATTGTCCTTAGGGCTGGAAAATAATTCAATATCAATATATATCGCGATATATTTTTTTCAATAACGGTGATATGATTTTTAAACACATTTCTGATATTTCGATATACATTACCGGTGTTTCTCAGTCATACATTGATTTATTTGTGGCGGTTGACTTCCTTGAATAGTTTAAAATTAAAGATATTAATATTATTAAGGTGAGCCTGAGTGTCTTATATTTATTTGACAGTGATTTCACATTTCTTGCTTGTATGAAGGCTAAATACTAGTAAAAGGTGAACATAAATTTATTTGTGCCGTTTTTTTTCTAAAATATTATATATACTAGTCAAAAGTTTTTGAATAGTAACATTTTTTATGTTTTTAAGGAAGCCTGCATTTATTTGATCCAAAATACAGCAAAAGCAGTAAAATTGTTAAATATTTTTACCATTTAAAATAACTGCTTTCTATTTGAATATATTTTAAAATGTAATTTATTGCTGTGATGCAAAGCTGAATTTTCAGCATCATTACTCCAGTCTTCAGTGTCACATGATCACCTCAGAAATCATTCTGATATGATGATTTGCTGTTCAAGAAACATTTATTATTATTATTATTATTATTATTATCATCAATATTTAAAACAGTTTAGTTTTTTTTTTTTCAGGATTCTTTGATGAATAGAAAGATCCAAAGATTAGCATTTATCTGAAATAAAAAGCTTTTGTAAATATATATACTATATATATTATGGGAAAGAAATTAAAACTTTTATTTAGCAAGTATACTTTAAATTGATCAAAAGTGATGATAAAGACATTTATAATGTTACAAAGGATTTCTATTTCAGATAAACGCTGTTCTTCTGAACTTTCTATTCATCAAAGAAACCTGAAAAAAAAATCCACTCAGCTGTTTTCAACATAATAATAATTAATGTTTTTGAGCTGCAAACCAGAACATTAGAATGATTTCTAAAGGATCATTTGACTGGAGTAATGATGTTAAAAATGTAGCTTTGAAATCACAGGAATAAATCACATTTTAAAATATATTCGAATAGATAAGTTATTTTAAATAGTAAAAAATATTTAAAAATTGTACTGTTTTTGCTGTACTTTGGATCAAATAAATGCAGGCTTGGTAAACAAAAGAGACTCCTTTAAAAAAAACTTTAACAATCTTACTGTTCAAAAACTTGACTGGTAGTGTAGTTTTATAGGAGGAGGTTTCAGAGACTTGGTAAATTCATTTTTCAAAAGTTTGTAGGTACAGACATCTGTTGTGGGCGTTCTTGGCAGTTTTTCTGAGGCTTTTTTTTTTTTTAAATATTGTTCCTGTCGATATCGGAATTATGGAAATGGACGAAAACAAGGAGATGCACACTCTACAAACTATCCCCGCAGCATTTAGGCAGGCATTTCCAACTGATTCAAACAGGGCAAAACAAATCACCGTAACAAATCATGATTAAAAAATTTTAAAAATCAAGGAAATTGTGAATGTACAGCGCTCTCTCCCACCTTCAATACCACGACTGAGGTGCCCTTGAGCAAG
>NW_015632034.1:193630-194343 GCF_001515625.1 Sinocyclocheilus rhinocerous
TACAATTGTTCATATCGATATCGGAATTATATCGTATCGACCGAAATTAAGAAATATATCGTGATTTTGGCCATATCGTCCAGCCCTAATTGTCCTATAACAAGACAAAAGACAAACGAGTTACCATTTATGTTATATAACAGAAACATCAAACTTACGGACGAGCCCCCATATTTTAAACGACAGGCTCAAAGCCGTGACAAATGAATGGAGGATATAGTCAGGTTGGTCTGGTTGCAACGAAAAAAGTTTATTAACATAAGTAGAAAAATATATAAAACAAGTAATCAGCACAACGAAGCACAATCTCTGTCAGACGCATGACGTCAAAGCATCAGACAGAACCAAGTTTAAATTAATAACAAAACCAAAAATATAGCTGCAAGCAACAATTACAGGGCCAAGCACTACAGAAGCAAGCATCAGACCAACTGCAGCAATGAGTAATTAAAACCGAATAGAACCGAACGCAGATTTTGGTGCCATGCCTGAGCGATTGATTGAAATATTTGTCCTCTGGTTCTCCGAAACGGACATAAGAAGCATCATCACTGGCACCGAACGTGAAAAATAATTTCCCGACTGAGAAAATGCATGTGAACTCAAGTCGGAAAGCTCTAATAATACAAATCCAACACATCTTTGTAGTAACGAGAGTGTCCATGTTGTTTTCACATTCCGACTTAAAAGCACAACTCGGGAAATGAGAGCAT
>NW_015632034.1:194452-195368 GCF_001515625.1 Sinocyclocheilus rhinocerous
TTTTAATACTTCAACAAACTAAATGGAAATGAAATAATATATATATATATATTGAATTTATAAATGTGTATGTATATATATATATATATACAGTGGTGTGAAAAAGTTTTTGCCCCCTTCCTGTTTTTTTAATTGTTTGCATATTTGTCACACTTAAAAGATTCAGATCATCAAACAAATTTTATTATTACACAAAGATAACCTGAGTAAATACAAACTGCAGTTTTGAAATTATGATTTCATTTATTAAGGGGAAAAAGCTGTCCAAACCTGCCTGGCACTACGTGAAAAAGTGATTGCCCCCTAAATCTAATAACTGGTTGTGCCACCCTTTGCAGCAACAACTGCAATCAAGCGTTTGCGATAACTGTCAATGAGTCTTTCACATCGCTGTGGAGGAATTTTGGCCCACTCTTCTTTGCAGAATTGTTTTCATTCAGCCACATTGGAGGGTTTTCGAGCATGAATGGACTGTTTAAGGTCATGCCTTACAGCATCTCAATCAGATTTATGTCCGGACTTTGATTTGGCAACTCTAAAACCGTAATTTTGTTTTTCTTGAGCCATTCAGAGGTGGACTTGCTGGTGTTTTTAGGATCATTGTTCTGCTGCATAACCCAAGTTCGATTGAGCTTGAGGTCACAAACTGATGACCGGACATTCTCCTTCAGGATTTTCTAATAGAGTGCAGAATTCATGGTTCCATCAATTATGGCAAGTCGTTCAGGTCCTGAAGCTGCAAAGCAGCCCCAGACCATCACACTACCACCACCATGTTTGACTGTTGGTATGATGTTCTTTTTATGAAATGCTGTGTTGGTTTTACGCCAGATGTAACGGGACACACACCTTCCAAAAAGTTCAACCTTTTGTCGCATCAGTCCACAGAATATTTGCCCAAAAGTCTTGGGGATAA
>NW_015632034.1:196811-197837 GCF_001515625.1 Sinocyclocheilus rhinocerous
TGTAACGGGACACACACCTTCCAAAAAGTTCAACTTTTGTCGCATCAGTCCACAGAATATTTGCCCAAAAGTCTTGGGGATAATCAAGATATTTTTTGGGCAAATGTGAGACGAGCCTTTGTGTTCTTTTTGGTCAGCAATGGCTTTTGCCTTGGAACTCTCCCATGCAGACCATTTTTGCCCAGTCTCTTTCTTATTGTTGAATCATGAATATTGACCTTAACTGAGGCAAGTGAGGCCTGCAGTTACATTTACATTTAGTCATTTAGCAGACACTTTTATCCAAAGCGACTTACAAATGAGGACAATGGAAGCAATGTACAAGTAGCAAGGTTTTTTTTTTATTATATAGGCCTAATAAATAAAAAGAAAACAGATAGAAAAGAAAAAGAATAGAGCAAGCTAATGTTAGAGGCCTTTTTTGCTTTTGTTAATTGTATAACAAATAAATTAAAAAAGAAATAGATAGAATACAAAAAAATAGAGAAGCTAGTGTGTGTTTTTTTTAACACTTTGCGGGTTGTTTTACTCTTATCTGTATGATCTGTATGAGATCGCGCCAGCACCTCGCGCACACACACACACGCACCACATATTCTAGCAATTCAAACTATTCAAACTTGTCTGTTCATTATCAAAATAAAATACAGTCAGCCAAACATATCAATTTAAAGAGTCCGTAGTATAACCGGTCTACAGCTGCATCTTTGCGCATGTGAAGAGGATGATTGTTTCCGTCGATATGCGAACACGCATGAAGCCTGTCTATTATAAATAATAGTTTAACATTGAAATACATTGCGATAGGTTTCTTTAGCTTTATATTTTTTTAATTCTTGATCTGTTCTGCATACCGCTACATTTAAATGATTTGTTTTGGAGTGAGGGGAACTGGGCTATGATTATAGTGTTTATAATGTTTATACATATTATTTCTGGTATTATTACACTCTCCAGCGTTCGCTGCTCACAAGAGTGGAGAGAGTGGGTTAAGCAGTAGCACCAATCAACGAGAGCGATTTTGAA
>NW_015632034.1:206140-214495 GCF_001515625.1 Sinocyclocheilus rhinocerous
GGAGGAATTTTGGCCCACTCTTCTTTGCAGAATTGTTTTAATTCAGCCACATTGGAGGGTTTTCGAGCATGAATGGACTGTTTAAGGTCATGCCTTACAGCATCTCAATCAGATTTATGTCCGGACTTTGATTTGGCAACTCTAAAACCGTAATTTTGTTTTTCTTGAGCCATTCAGAGGTGGACTTGCTGGTGTTTTTAGGATCATTGTTCTGCTGCATAACCCAAGTTCGATTGAGCTTGAGGTCACAAACTGATGACCGGACATTCTCCTTCAGGATTTTCTAATAGAGTGCAGAATTCATGGTTCCATCAATTATGGCAAGTCGTTCAGGTCCTGAAGCTGCAAAGCAGCCCCAGACCATCACACTACCACCACCATGTTTGACTGTTGGTATGATGTTCTTTTTATGAAATTCTGTGTTGGTTTTATGCCAGATGTAAAGGGACACACACCTTCCGAAAAGTTCAACATTTGTCGCATCAGTCCACAGAATATTTGCCCAAAAGTCTTGGGGATAATCAAGATATTTTTTGGGCAAATGTGAGACGAGCCTTTGTGTTCTTTTTGGTCAGCAATGGCTTTTGCCTTGGAACTCTCCCATGGATGCCAGTTTTGCCCAGTCTCTTTCTTATTGTTGAATCATGAATATTGACCTTAACTGAGGCAAGTGAGGCCTGCAGTTACATTTACATTTAGTCATTTAGCAGACGCTTTTATCCAAAGCGACTTACAAATGAGGACAATGGAAGCAATCAAAATCAACAAAAGAGCAATGATACGCAAGTGCTATAACAAGTCTCAGCTTAACGCAGTACAAGTAGCAAGGTTTTTTTTTTATTATATAGGCCTAATAAATAAAAAGAAAACAGATAGAAAAGAAAAAGAATAGAGCAAGCTAATGTTAGAGGCCTTTTTTGCTTTTGTTAATTGTATAACAAATAAATTAAAAAAGAAATAGATAGAATACAAAAAAATAGAGAAGCTAGTGTGTGTTTTTTTTAACACTTTGCGGGTTGTTTTACTCTTATCTGTATGACCAAAAATGGATCGCGCCAGCACCTCGCGCACACACACACACGCACCACATATTCTAGCAATTCAAACTTGCCATTGCAGTCTGTTCATTATCAAAATAAAATACAGTCAGCCAAACATATCAATTTAAAGAGTCCGTAGTATAACCGGTCATAAGCTGCTGTTATGCCAAGCGCATTTTTGCGCATGTGAAAAGGATGATTTTTTCCGTCGATATGCGAACGCGCATGAAGCCTAGTCTACATTATAAATAATAGTTTAACATTGAAATACATTGCGATAGGTTTCTTTAGCTTTATATTTTTTTAATTCTTGATCTGTTCTGCATACCGCTACATTTAAATGATTTGTTTTGGAGTGAGGGGAACTAGGCTATGATAGTTCATATAACAATTCTTTAGATGTTGTTCTGGGTTCTTTTATGACCTCCTGGATGAGTTGTCGTTGCGCTCTTGGGAGTAATTTTGGTAGGCCGGCCACGCTTGGGAAGGTTCACCACTGTTCCAAGTTTTCTTCATTTGTGGATAATGGCTCTGATTGTGGTTCGCTGGAGTCCGAACTTTATAAGCTCTGAGCTCTCTTTCATTTTCGCAGTTGATGTCGCCGACGTTCCCTGCTCAGTCAGGCAAGCTGTCGCCTGACTTATTGCCTGACTTTTCCCGGGGTTACTTGCATATAGTCTGATGTTTGTTTTCTGTGAATTATTGCGAGTTTGACATTCCTTTCAACATGCACGCCATACCGTTGGTATCGTGCAACGAATTGGTGTCACGGTGAATGTTTGCGGTTGATATAGAGGTGTTGGTGTTTTCAAGACGGAGGATGCGAAACATTGGCAGAGCTTTTGCATATAGTCTGAAGTTTGTTTTCTGCGAACGATTGCGAGTTTGACATTCCTTTCAAGATGCACGCCGTATCGTTGGTATCTTGCAACAAATTGGTGTCGCGGTGAATGTTTGCGGTTGATATAGAGGTGTTGGTGTTTTCAAGACGGAGGATGCGAAACATTGGCAGAGCTTTTGAGTTCATGTCCGCTGTCATTCCGAGTGCTCGCTGAACTGTCACGCCGGCGCTGCTCGTGTCTCAATTATCAAATTATATTTTAGCCTGAACGCTCACGTAAACTTTCATTGAAGACTCCGGGCCTGCTATTAAAAACACAGCTGCTAGTCTCCTTCAGTATTCCGTCTTCATCACTACATCTGCCATGATAAGTATTCATATTGTTTTATGCTCTTGTGGCAGGTGGGCGTAGAATTTATCTTTTTTGCAAGGTTATTCACTCACATGTTTAAGACAAAGCGCTTGATTTACGATAATCTAGCAGACTAGCGCTGCATGATTAAGCCAATTTGAATATATGATTACTAATTAAGTAATCATTTGCTCATATTATTGTAAAATACAGTAGGCCTACTGAGATCAGAGTGCATTACGCATAATGCTGCACGATCTATCTTTGCAAGCTCAGTTGACACCTTTAACGTGCATTTAATAGAAACACTACCATAAAACATTTTCAGTATATGTTACTTTAATGAGAAGTATTTACATACCTGTTTTCCAGCCAAATATATTATTTAATGACGTGTTTTACTCAGATTCACTCAATAACATTCAGTGTTTGAAACATTTTGTTATGTGACATTGTGAGCATTTATTATTATATATATTATTATATTATATATATCATTTATATATTATTATATGTAATATTTTACTCTGATAAAGACTGATACTTGCATTCTACCTTTTTGTGAAAATATACTTGCACACCGTTAAGCTATCTGTTGTCTTAATCTCATGTTTTTGTCATTATGTTCCTTCAGTTATTATGTTTTATTTGTGTTTATTCTACTACAACAATCTCTGGATACCTTGTCCTGGAATGGGGTGAGTTTTACGACTGAGTCTTCTCGTTGTCTAGCCCGTTTCTGCAAAGAGGTCGCTGACAGTTGCTGTCCATTTCGGCACAATGTCCTCTGGAAGAGTATGAATGAAAATAGACACATTTTCTCGCTATGGTCTTAAGATTAAAGTTACATTAAACGTTGAACTTAACATAAATATCCTTAAATTTTCTTTTTCAGGTTGAGAAAGGTGTTTATGCTTTTTTTGAGCCTTTCTGTTAAAACTTAACTTCTATTTTCTATCACTTTACTAACCTTATGGCCATTCCATCACAATGCAGTCATTTAGAATCCCATGACTGCAGATACAGAGTTATTCACTGGTTATTCTTTTGGACTGGTGCTACTACTAACGCAGTCTCTGTCAAGGTGATGCACACATGGTCATTCTCCCACTTGAGGTCTAGGTAAGATCTGGCTTAATGCTCAGCACGCATCTTTAAGCTATAATCACAAGGCATGTTTATCTTTGCGGCTTCTGATGGTGGTTTCATTCTGTTTCCTCAAATCTATTGGCTTTGGTCTTACTTGGCTTATCGCGGCCTTCATATCACATGGCCTATCATGGCCTCTGTATAACATAGCCTATCTTGGCCTTCGCATTATACAGCCTATCGTGGCACTTCACATAACTTTGCTCACTGTGGTCATCAAGCTAGTCTCACTATTATTGTTTATGAAACTTTCACATAGCATGGCCTTTCGCGACCTTTCGTTTACAATGGCCTTTCGCAGCCTTTCGCATAACACGGACTATCACAGCCTTTCGCATAGCATGGCCTTTCGCATAGCACAGACTATCACAGTCTTTTGCATAGCATGGCCTTTTGCAGCCTTTTGTATAGCATGGCCTTTCGCAGCCTTTCGTTCAGCGCGGGCTTTCGCATAGCACAGACTATCTCAGCCTTTCGCATAGCATGGCCGTTCGCGGCCTTTCACATAGCATGGACTATCGCGGCCTTTCGCATAGCATGGCCTATCGCGGCCTTTCACATAGCATGGCCTATCGCGGCCTTTCACATAGCATGGCCTATCGCGGCCTTTCGCATAGCATGGCCTATCGCGGCCTTTCACATAGCATGGCCTATCACAGCCTTTCGTTTAGCATGGGCTATTGCGGCCTTTCGCATATCACGGACTATCAGAGCTTTTCGCACACTATGGCCTATTGCAGCTTTTCGCTTAGCACAGACAATCACAGCCTTTTGCATAGCATGGCCTTTCCTGGCTTTTCGCAAAGCATGGCCTACCATAGTCTTTCACATAGCACAGCCTATCGCGGCCTTTCACATAGCACATTTATAACATGGCCTATCTGTGCCTTTCACATCACATGGCCTATCGGGGCTATCAGGTAGACTGACTATTGTTGATTTTATATAAGCTAGCCTTTAATGGCCCTTTTCTTAATTGGCCTATCATGGCTTTTCATTGTTTATTCACAAAATTAGCTTATGTCACTTCGCGCTGCATGGCCAATCGAGGCCTTCGCATAGCACAGCCTATCGTGGCCATCTGGTAAAACTGAATATTATCGTTTATGTAACTTGGCCTATTGTGTTTTCATCATTTTATTCACAAATGGCATATCTTATCCTCTTGCAAGGGTTTTCTTTAAACAGTGCTTTTAAGGGTTCAATAGCTAGCTAAAATTCAATTAGCTAGTAAGGCGTCTCTGTAAAATAAGTGTCCTTAGCCTTCTGCAAGGGCATTGTTCCACAAGGTTTATTTATCGATCTTCATTCCGTGTCCCATGCTTTCTTAGTAGTTTTTTTTTACGTGTCATGTGATCTGGTTTATTTTCTGGTTTATGTTTTGAACCAACCGTTTAAATGATTCGGTACAATCGCAATGACTCACTTATTAACAGTCACTTGCTGCCACCTGCTGGCAGTTTTAATTTCACTTTCAAAGTATCTTTTATTATTTAAATAATTTCAAATATCAGTATTCAACGTTTTATGTTTAATATATCAAAACATTATTTATGCATTTGTAATTGCAGGTTAAATGCATTCATGTCTTGCATTAAACAGTGTGTAAATACATCTAAATGCCACTTCAGATGCAGCTTCTGTGTTGATATCATTTGCTTGGTAACAGCCCAAATGTCTTATCATTCTAATTCACTGATTAAATGTAAAAATTTGACTCAAAAGATTAGAGGTGCTCCGATCAGGATTTTTGAGGCCGATCACCGATCGCCAATCACAGAAAGCAATATCTGCCGATACCGATCTTTTTAAAGCCTTCTTTTTATCATTTATAACTATTTATAGTGATACTCCAATCAGGATTTTTAGACATTTATTCAGGCCCTGAATTTCATTTTTGAAAATGGGGAGAATTTCCCCTCTTGGGTGTCTCTTGTGAGAGGGGAAGCAGCACGAACTGTGCTTTCACACATGAGTCCGTGATTTGAAGCCATTTGCGTATTTTGAGAGAGAGAGAGCGCACGCGGTGATTCACCCACGCTGTTTGTGAAATTACAGAATTACAGAGACCGAGTCCGACATGACTGCCGCTGCATGTCGTGCCAAACCTCTCACGGCAGCGTCATCAACTTGAGATCATTTTTTGAGATCTGCCTTTTTTGAGACCGCCGATCAATCATCCCAAAGCGATTATCGGCCGATAGTGATCGGTAGCTGATCAATCGGAGCACCCCTACAAAAGATAATGGACACTTTTAGAAAAAATGGCTTTATAAAGGTAAAAATTCCCATAAAATGTAAAAATCAGTTAAAAAAACTTATTGGAAAAGATTAATTTCTATCAGTGTGAACTGACCAGCACACAGAATATGAAGAATATCAAAAACTTTATGAGTCAGCTGTCCACGGCAGTCATTAACATACCAGCAGAACAACACACTCAGCAAAATATCGTCTAATTATCGTTATCGATAAAATCCCAGAAAATATCAAGATATTATTTTTTTTCAATATCGCACACCCCTAGTAGGGCCAGGTAGGTTTGGACAGCTTTTTTCCCTTAATAAATGAAATCATCATTTAAAAACTGCATTTTGTATTTACTTGCATTATCTTTGTGTAATATAAAAATTTGTTTGATGATCTGAATTTTTAAGTGTGACAAATATGCCACATATATACTGTATATTAAGGCTGTCAGTCAATTAAAATTTTTAATCTAATTAATTACATGATGTTTCGATTAATTATTCGAATTAATTGTAATTAATCGCTAAATAAATTTAAATGAAAATACCCACACAAATTATTTAAAGATATTTTTTGTTAAATGAGAAAGTATCAAGTAGACATTACAAATTGTAGCTTTAGAAATATTTTATTTGATTCAACAAAAAAATGTATTACACATAAATATTTAGGCTACAACGGCCTAACATAAACGATGGAACATAAAAGAAACAGTCTTCAAAATACCAAAGTCCCTTTAAGGGTATTCTATAGTCTTTGAAAATACCTTCTTTTACGATCCACAAAAGAAAGGTTTGAAACGACATGAGGGACATGAGAGTAAATGATGACAGAATTTAATTTATTTGGGTGAACTATCCTTTTAATGTTTTTATTATTATTATTATCATTATTATTAATTAATTAATTAATTAATAATAATAATTAATTAATTAATGATACTCTAAATAAGAAACTAAATCTGCCAGCAGGTGGCGGTAAATGTCTTCATTCGATTAGTTCAAACTGCTGATTAATTCAGGAATTAAGTAAGCAGCTGTCTGTCTTTATAAATGGGCCATTGAATCATTGGTTCACACGATTAATTTAAAACGCGGATTCATTCAGAAACTAAACACCGCTGTGTTGCTCTAAGATGCACAACAATTTTGCAATGGCTTTAAAGTTAATATATTCTTTGCAAAATTGAGCAAAAACACATCATATTGTGTTTAAAATATAACCCAATATCAACTTCTTATTTACTGAACTGTTGTATAAAATCACATTTAAACTCATGATATTCGGGACAAAATCAGCACTCGTGTAATAGCCTACTGCTCTCCCTGCTCGTGTGATATTGTATGATATAAATATGAGACAAAAACATACAGGGGCATTTTTGCACCAATATCTTGAATTTTAGGGCATAACTGCATTTTAATAATGACAACTCTTGGAAGATTTTAGCATGGTGAGGAATATGACAATATTAATGTATTTGGTCTTGGCGGAATAGATCTGCTACGCTGCTGCTGCTGAATTGCTGCTGCTGTTGGAAACTATATATTTATGGAGTTGTTGCCCTGCATCATGTTTGTCAACAGTCAACTGTATGAAATGTAAGATGACGTACTGGTCTGGGGGGCGGTGCCAGTGCGTTAACTGCATTAAAATATTTTAATCGCATTTTTTAATAAATAAGTTAGCGCGTTAAACTGACAGCCCTAATATATAAACTATCTATATACAGTTCTAGCCCTCCCCCAACACACATACCATGTAGTTTTCAAATAAGCCTTATCCTTAAATAAAGGATATGATTAGCTGGATCAAGTATGTTTAAGCAGGCGTCTCCAGTTCAGCTCCTACCCTAATGAAACACTCCTGAACCAGCTATTCAAAGGTCTTCAGGGTAGGGCTGGACGATATAGCCAAAATTTATATCACGGTATATTTCTAAATTTTGGTCGATACGATATAATTTCGATATCGATATGAACAACTGTATTAAAAAAAAAAAAAAAAAAGCCTCAGAAATTGAACAGTAAGATTGTTAAAGATTTTTTAAAGAAGTCTTTTCTGCTCCCCAAGCCTGCATTTATTTGATCCAAAGTACAGCAAAAACAGTAAATTTTTTACAATATTGTTACTATTTAAAATAACTGTTATCTATTCAAATATATTTTCAAATGTAATTTATTCCTGTAATTTCAAAGCTAAATATTTAGCATCATTACACCAGTCAAATTATCCTTTAGAAACCATTATATTATTCTGGTTTGCTGCTCAGAAACATTCAGTATTATTGTGTTGAAAACAGCTGAGTAGATTTTTTTTTCAGGTTTCTTTGATGAATAGAAAGTTCAGAAGAACAGAATTTATCTGAAATAGAAATCCTTTGTAACATTATAAATGTCTTTATCATAGGCCTGGGCGATAAAACTAGTGATCGACCGATATTTATATTTTATAACCGATACCGATACCAATTATTTGCATATTTATGTGCCCGATAACCGATATGCAGAACCGATATTTATTTACTGTTATAAAGTAAATAAATGACTGAGTCATGCACCCACGTGCGAGCGAGCGATTGTGAAGCATTGCAAACAAGCTTGTCGATTTAATTACAAGTTATCACCTCATTGCTGAGAAATATATGAAGCTTTTAGTTGTTGTATTTTCAAAATTCAGGGGCGGGAGTTGAAAACCAGCTCCTGAATGTGCAATTTCTTACC
>NW_015632035.1:0-1361 GCF_001515625.1 Sinocyclocheilus rhinocerous
TTGCATCACAGGAATAAATTACATTTGAAAATATATTAAAATAGACAACTGTTATTTTAAATTGTAAAATATATTTCACAGTATTACTGTATTTTTTATACAGTCCAGATTGTTTTTGAGGCCACTATGAGTCTGTGATTTTTGCATACATGTGCTTAAATCCTAAAGTGCAAACTTTTTGATTAATCATGATTTTTGAGTAAGAATGTTTGCATGGTTGGTGAATGAGACCCATTTTTTGGAAATAAAAAAATAATGTATTGCTGCTGATTTGGACCTTGGACATTTGAGCTGCTGTGCTGTGTTTATCATATTTCACACCAATCTCTCTAATTGAGGCTTTGTAAACTTGTAGTGCATTCATTTGCAAACAAACAGATGTAATTTATTACTAGGCCATAGTTTTCTTGCATATTTCAGCACTGTCACAGTATGGTAATATATTCATTATGCCTAGCTTATGGGGAAGTGTGACATTTATGCATTGGTAGATTGGGAAATGAATCATGTGCTTGCATTGCATCAGTTATACGGAGACTCTTTATGGGAACTTTTCTATGAACTTCATCTGCATGAATAATGTCTTAATTCATTAAGGCAACGGTATCTTGAACTTTGTGTCTTCCTCATTACACTGCTAAGTCGTATCATACTATATTTGCTACGCAGATAGATGTACTGCGAAAAGACATATCGAAAAAGAACACCATTACAGTTTGGGACAAAATAAATAAATAAACCCTGTCCTGAATTAAGGTATTTTTTATTGTTTGTGAGTGTGTATGTGGCTGGTCCAACATGAAATACTTATAAAGCTAATGGTTCTTTCTACTTCGTGGCAGCACTCAGACGTAAAGATGGAACGGAGTGTCTTCAGATCAAATGACCAGAGTTACAATATGTTATGATGTTAGGAGGTTGCTATGGAAACTCTGACTCTGTGCAAGGAGGATACCTCTTATCCACCAGCCTCAGGTGGTAAAACGCTGATAGCAGTGAATATGAGCTCCATGGGGAGATGTTTTGGCTGGTGCTGTGAAGAGTCTTTGTTTCTGGTTCTCCAGGGCTGGTTGTGTGACGACCCCCTGCAAACCTGCCTAAACATCACAGAGGCAATCAGACAAAACAGTGTGAAATCAGAAAAGACGGTGATGAAAACAGCCCATGACCTACATTCAGTAAATAACACAACCTGCAATCATACATGACAAAGAAACTGTCGAAGTTCACATACCTATGAACCAAAAACACAGTTCATATCAGCCATATCATGTTTTGCTTATCATGTTTATTAAAATGGCTATATAATATACATATATATATATATATATATATATATATATATATATATATATATATAT
>NW_015632035.1:1890-2225 GCF_001515625.1 Sinocyclocheilus rhinocerous
ATATATATATATTATTTTTAATAGAGTCTCTTATGCTAAACAAGGCTGCATTTATTTCATCAAAAATACAGAAAAATCTGTAATATTGTGACAAATTACTGCTGTTACTATTATAAAATACTATAAAATAATACTAATACTAGGGCTGTGCAATATATCGAAATGATCGAAATATCGCATATGTACATATCGCAATATGCATATCGCTACAGCTTGCAATATTTGGGGTCATGAACAAAAGACAAAGAGAAAATCACTCACTGCTCTTACCTAAATAACTTTTGTAGTTTAAATAAGAATCAGTGCATATTGAATTCAAAGAGTAAATACTAAGC
>NW_015632035.1:2643-5630 GCF_001515625.1 Sinocyclocheilus rhinocerous
TTAATGAGTTATTGCATATCGCATTTTTCTTCAATATCGCACAGCCCTAACTAATACTAAAAAGTATATACTAATACTATTACTATAAATACAAAGTACTATAATAGTATATCAGTCATACTAAAACACTGAATACGTTATTGTGTTATATTTATAGTGAAAAACATTACTTATCATAATATATGACTAATATAATATTTCAGATTATATTTAAGATCATATTAAAAGTGAATAAACTGGAAATAGCATCAAAGAAGTAAATAAACTTGAATGCAAAGCACATTGCCCCAATAAAGAATGAGAATGTGACGTAACGCCGCGTTGAGTTCTGGGAAACTACTTTGTTTATCCGCCATACTTGCAGGATAGCGCTGCCTTTCCGCTATTGAGTTTCTTTGCGAGCATGACTCTCACTCTCACTAGGCTTGTGAATTAGCAGAACTTGAACAGGGGACTTTCTAAAATGCTTAAAGTGGCTTAATGTACCAAGACAGTGATAAAGACAAAATTGTAAAGCATATACTATGTGCAGATATGCATATAAGATCAAAATGTGAACGCAACGCGTTTATTTACACGTTAAGCATTTTCCTCTCATATAAAGAACGCGCTTAATGCACCGAGACAGTGATATTTAAAGACCACATTCTGTACACACATCTTACTAATAAAGCATAATATGTGTGGAAAAACAGATGAGCCCAAAATATGAACTTTAGAAATCGCTGTCTTAATCCAGAAGCGCTTTCTAGATTACAGTTTTCTAAAGAGAGGAAAACGCTTTACATTTAAACATGTCGCGTTAATATTCTGGCTCATCTGCATGTCTTTTAGCATCACTGTCTTAGCACATTAAACCAGCATTTGAAAATGCTACAAAACTTTCCCCAAGCTCCTAGGGATTTAATTTTGCTTGTCATTTGTTGAAATAAATATAAAAAGTACAGTGAGTTCGTGACTGTTCGCTGAATGTGACCCACAATCTGTGATTCTCCTCCGTGGCCATGGAAAAATGAATATTTATAATGACAACAATTATACTTTGTCATTTAAAAGTTTCCAACAAAGAAATGGATCGACTTCTGTCAGCTTGTTGAACACACACTTTTATTTGGATAATGTACCATATGATGACTGAAGCAGCAGCGAGCGTCCAGCGGGCGACACTGTTTTCACGCTAATCGGGTAACGTTAAACACTGTAAACCAAATTCTACAAAAGCTAAGAGAGAAATGCAGTGCATATCATGCAGTGCGATAAAATAGCTTCATTCCCTGCAAACGATACAATGAAGAATGAATGGTTGTTTAACTTAAAGGCAAAAACAAAACAAAAGATAAGCATTTATCCTTATAGAGAATGAGAAGTAACCATGGGAACGGATAGCGTATCCTGCTAATATGGCGGCGTCTTCCCGAAATGCAATGCGGAGTGAAAAGATCGTGACGTAACTCCTCATTCTCTATTATGGCCTACCTTCACAAAATTATGACAAATACACTTACATCGACAGATTGAACCAGACACTATGGTACACTGCAGCTAATACGTGTCCAGAAGCTGACAGTGTTTATAGTTTTAATAAAACGTTTAGCCAAAGATAAATTACAGAGTTGTTACTATAGGCCAGAATCACAAATCTTGTAATAAACAAACGCGTTTCGGTATTTCACGTCCTTTGTCCCCCCGTAGTTACGGTTATTGCCTTTATTGTATTTTTTTGGGGGTCGGGTTTTTTTGTTGTTTTATTTTTATTTATTTATTTTTCTCCTCCCCTCCCCCCCTTCTCGCATTATGTCAATCCCATAAGCAGGTATTCTGTTCCACACTCCAGTCCAGTCGGTGGCAGTAATGTACCTACAAGTTGGTTTGCCAACTGCCAATAAACACCAAAGAAGAAGAAGAAGTTACGAAAAAGAAATAAATGAAAAGGAGAAGATCATTCCTATAATATAGTAGTTCAACAGTATATAAATCAAGCATATTATTCACAGTTACAGATATATACGGATGGGTCGAAGGATCCTGAATCTGGAAGGACAGCAGCAGCAGTATATATTCCTGCATTTAAAATAAAAATAGCCAAAAGATTATCAGATCATTTGTCTGTTTTTACTACAGAATTAATAGCAATTATATTAGCACTACAATGGATTGAAGAAATACAACCAAATAATATTGTAATATGTACAGATTCAATGTCTGTTCTAACAAGTCTAGTGAGTGGTAAATCTGCAGCACGGCAAGATTTAATATATGAAGTATTACAGTACTTGTTTAGAATTAGACAATCAGGGATAATGGTATACTTCCTATGGGTACCGGCTCATACTGGGGTGGAGGGAAATGAGGAAGTGGACTGCTTGGCTAAGATGGCTCTGAAGCACTCACATAGTGAAATTAATATAGCAATTAGCAAATCTGAAATCAAGAGAATTATATCAATCGAAGTAAGAAAGATATGGCAAAAGTTATGGGATAGTGGAATAAAAGGAAGGCATCTTTACCAGATACAGGGGTGTGTAGGTGAAGAGAGAATAAGATGTGGGAGTAGGAAGAAAGATGTTATTATAACAAGAATGAGGAGAATGAGGATAGCTTTAAATTTCAATTTACACAAAATAGGGAAGCATGAAAATGGAAGATGTGATAAATGTGATAAATGTGAAACAGTAAAGCACATTCTTCTAGAATGTGATGCGTATGAAAGAGAAAGAAATCAACTTAATCATAAATTAGGTTTGATGGGATATGATAAAGTATCACTCAAGATATTACTAGGGAATAGACAAATGCAATCAAGAATTAAAGAAGAAGTGTTCAATTATCTAAAAAAGACAGGAAATATGGAAAGAATATAAATTGCAAATGTGGTATACAATTTATTTATTTATTTTTTAAATGTCCTTATCTCTACCAGATCTGTTCACTCCACACTCCAGATCAGTAGGTGGCGGTAATGCACCTTTAAGTTGGTTTGCCAAAAC
>NW_015632035.1:7615-9604 GCF_001515625.1 Sinocyclocheilus rhinocerous
ATCAGTATATACCAATATTCACTGATGGATCTAAAGATTCAAGGAATGATCATGTAGGAGTAGGAGTGTACATACCAGAGTTTGATGTAACCATATGCAAAAGAATTAATGACAAATTATCTGTATTTACAGCTGAAGTAGTAGCCATAATTTTAGGATTGCAATGGGTAGAAGAAGTAAGACCTCAAAGAGTTATTATCTGTTCGGACTCTGTTGCAGCTCTTAATAGTTTGAATTCAACTGAAACAATAAGAGAGGATTTATATAAAGAGATATCCATGATAATGTTAAATATAGAGAGAATTGGAATTAATCTTCAGTTTTGTTGGGTTCCAGCTCATACTGGCGTGGAGGGCAATGAGATAGCAGATTTGACTGCAAAGAATGCACTGAAATTAAAGGACGAGGAAATAATGAAAGTCCCATTTGGTAAAGGTGAGGCCAAATCATTAATTAAATTTGAATCATGGCAGAAAAAGTGGGACATAGATAAAGGGCAATATTATTATAATATTCAGAAATCGATTAACGTCAAGGCTTTTAAAGGGAAATGCAGAAGAGAAGAAGTGATTATATCAAGATTAAGACTTGGACATACTGGTTTAAAATCAACCCTGTTTTTAATGGGAAAATGCATATCAGATAATTGTGATGACTGTAATGTTCCAGAAAATGTGGAGCATATCATTATGAGGTGTAAAAAATATAATGCAGAAAGGAGGATCTTGCAAGATAAGATATATGAGTTGGAACAAGAATGGAGTTTGAAGGGGATTTTGGGGGCAGATGAGAAAATGTGGGAATGTAGCAAGGCTCTCTTTAATTTTCTTAAAGATACAGGGTTAGAGCACAGCATATAGAAAATGAGAAAAAAAAATTTTGTTTGTTTTTATTTAAAATTATTATTATTTTTTTTTAATGATTATAACCATATAAGTACATGAAGCCCTGAAGTTGCACACCCCGGTACAGTAGGTGGCGGTATGCACCTGAACAAATTGGTTGCGACCCGCCAATAAAACCAGATAGAGAGAGAGAGAGAGAGAGAGAGAGCGAGAGGAAAATGGTGAGTGAGCCAGCAGTTTATTCACCGACTGAGAGAGAGAAGTTAATTGCCAGCGACCAGCGGTGGTGAAAATGGTGAGTGAGCCAGCAGTTTATTCACCGACTGAGAGAGAGAAGTTAATTGCCAACGACCAGCGGTGGTGAAAATGGTGAGTGAGCCAGCAGTTTATTCACCGACTGAGAGAGAGAAGTTAATTGCCAGCGACCAGCGGTGGTGAAAATGGTGAGTGAGCCAGCAGTTTATTCACCGACTGTTTAATTTGTTTCCATTGCTCTACGTTAATTCTGTAATTTGCAAATATAATATGTGAATGCCGTGTGAACGGTGTCTCATCAGTCTTTGCTTAATACATCGATGTAGGATTAACAACACAAGTCATTTCATTTGAAGAAATATTCGTTGGTTTTAAGAGCGTTCAATTATTCTGCTAACCCGCATACAGCCTAAAACGTGCCAAAACGGTAATACTATTCAGAGACACACGATAATTCCATAATTTATGGTGTAGTTTTGGTGTCATTCCTGCAGTCCGGTCAAAAACAAGCAGTGCATTTTAACAGACGTAACGTTTGCCTATTAAACACCTTCGCATTACAGTCAGCGTAACGTTAGATTATTCAGTGTTCAGTGTCATTTTGGATACCATTATTTTTCATAATATGGTGTATTAAATTTACACAAATGTTTTGTGTCTGTGACGTTTAACACGGGCCCTGTTTCTTTTAAATAATGTACAGTGGTGATGAGTCGGACTTAAAAGTGTGAATTTCGCTGCATTTGTTAAAAATATTAATATTTTTATTTAATTAAACCAAATGACATCATTATTGCAAACTGATTGTTCCAGAATTAATGCTAATATATAAACATATAATTATATATATTATATATAATGGGTTTATTTATTTATGTATGTATATATA
>NW_015632035.1:10657-35244 GCF_001515625.1 Sinocyclocheilus rhinocerous
ATATATATATATATATATATATATAATGGGATATATATTATATAATCCCATTGGTGTCTGCATCAAGTTTACAAAAGTGATTTTATATACAAAGAAAGCATATTAAATGCAAATAAAGTGTGTACTTTAATGTTTTACTTTTGTGAAAATAAAATGTCAAAATATGGAAGAAATAACATTCCATCGTCATTCAGATATATTTTTGTAAAAATGAAACAACATGCGTATTCTGACCTGTACTTATTAAAATATATAAAGGAAAAAGTGATCATACTAAATTTAATCACATTTTAAATGATTAAAAGCTTCTTGTTGACAAATGGGTAGAACCTAGTAGTTTGAAGAATAGTAGAAAAGATTTAAAATGACAATGAATTAGTATTTTGGGGCTGCACTGCAATCCTTGTAATGCCATCTAATGATTCTTGTTGTATATCTGCCTTTTTTGTGTATATGTTACACTAAATGACATTTTTTCTGTAAATCATGGTAAAAATGTGTGATAGTCTTTTTTTTCCTCAGAAAAAAATACAATTAAACAGGACAAATTCTAATGTACAAAAAAAACAAAAACAAATTTAAAGCTGTAATTAAATACTAGACTATATATCACTGTATATTATGAACATTAGACATGAATCTTTCTCAACACAGGGCCAGAGTCAAAGCGGAGGACATGGACCTGGAGGTGGAAAGAAAGATGACAAGGTGACCAAAAATACCTGATATTTTAAAATAGCATCAGCCAGAGGTTTGTCCTTATTTAATGATTCAATCTGTCATCATAACAGGACAAGAAAAAGAAATATGAACCACCCATTCCAACTAGAGTGGGCAAGAGGAAGAGGAAGTCCAAGGGCCCTGATGCTGCTAGCAAACTGCCTTTAGGTACAAGAAGTGACTTTTGAACTCCTCTGTGTTTTACGTCAGATTTTCAGTTAATGTCAGATTCTCTTTTCATATAGTCATCCCTCACACACAGTGCAGGCTGAAGCTCCTGAAGCAGGAGAGAATTAAAGATTACCTGCTGATGGAAGAGGAGTTCATCAGGAACCAGGAGCAGATGAAACCTCTAGAGGAGAAACAGGAGGTGCACCATCCATCCATCCATCCATCTATCTTCTCTCTCGCTCTCCTTTTTGTTTGTTGTCTGTGCTGATGGTTATGTTTTTTTTTTTTTGCTTTTATTAGGAGGAGAGGTCAAAAGTCGATGACCTCAGGGGAACTCCTATGTCTGTGGGGACCCTGGAGGAGATCATTGATGACAATCATGTCATCGTCTCCACATCTGTTGGCTCGGAGCACTATGTCAGCATTCTGTCATTTGTCGGCAAAGATCTGCTGGAGCCCGGCTGCTCTGTTTTACTCAACCACAAGGTACAATATCCACCAAACCAGTCAGGATTTAATGGAAATAGAATGAATTTGTCAAACTTAAAGGTATAGTTCACTCAAAAATGAAAATTAAGATGAAAGGGATTTGAAAGGGGTGGTTGATTGCGATTGCACTTTTTTTAACGTTAGTTAGTGTGTAATGTAATCTGCAAAGTTACGACGCTGAAAGTTCAATGCAAATGGAGATATTGTCTTTTAAAATTATAGCAGTTTAATGCCTACAAAAACGGCTCGTAGGGACTACAACGAGTTACTTCCCGGGTTTGTGACATCACAAACCCTGATAAACCCCGCCCCCGGGAACATGCAACAAAGTGGGCGGGGCCATGTTGCGCTGCTTTAGAAAAGAAGAGGAGCTGTTGCCATGCCGTCAAAACTAAGGGTGCACGAAAAGATCTATTCATATATGAATCGCGATTCTGTCTTCTAACGATTCTAATGGATTCACAAGTTTCAAAATCAATGTTCTAAAGCAGCGGTTCTTAATACTGTTCCTCGCGTCCCCCTGCTCTGCATCTCTCTCTCTCTCATTCAGATCATCAGCTCGTCAGCTGCCAATAAACTGTGTTCAAATTATACACTTTGTGTATAGACAGACAGATATTTTTCACATAGCTATGAGAAGCGTTAAACATGGACGCGCGTGCAGTTGCTGTACTGTATTAAAGCTTTAATCAGGATAAAACTGTATATTAAAAGATAACATTAGCAGTAGCATTTACAAATAACAGCGTATCTAAAAGTATGAGACAACAACAAACAAACATACCATTAAGAGCAGTGCTTGCACAGGTTCTGCGCGATCCTCTTCACTAATATTCTCTGCGTCTCAATCGGGCTCAAATTGATAAGCAATATTGACGACGCCATTGTTTACAATACAACCGGAGCACATGCCGCTGAGGTGAGGGGCGTGACGTTTAGACACGCACTAGAGGCGGTTTAGCCAATCACAGCACACTGGGCCAGCTGACCAATCTGAGCCCATCGCGTATAATCGCGGATTCATATGGATTCATTTTATGATGCATTTATAACCTTATTGGGTCTTTTAAGTTTTGGTTACCTGGTCTTTCAGTGGAGGGACCAAAACCTCTCAGGTTTCATTAAAAATATCTTAATAAAATATCTAATTCGTGCTTTGAAGATTTGAAGAAGTCTTTTGGGTTTGGTAAACGGTGAGTAAATGATGACAAAAACCTATCCCTTTAAGATATATCCTCTCTGCAACCTTTTGTATTTGAATGCTGCTGTAATGAAGGCTAATTCTGGATCCTGAACATTTGTAGATTTGCCTATTAAATGATTGAATAACTTGTTGTTTCTAGGTCCATGCAGTCATAGGGGTTTTGATGGATGACACAGACCCTCTTGTTACCGTCATGAAGGTAGAAAAGGCTCCACAAGAGACATACGCTGATATCGGTGGACTGGACGGTCAGATACAAGAAATTAAGGCAAGAGAAAAACAAATCTTTACTGTTTCGCCTGGCAAAAATGATCTAAGCTGATTATTTAATTTTGTAATTTTGAAAACAATCAGGTAAAAATGAATCTATGCTTCTTAAATCATGTTGTGACCTGTAGGAGTCCGTGGAGCTGCCGCTGACCCATCCAGAGTATTATGAGGAAATGGGGATCAAGCCTCCCAAAGGGGTCATTCTCTACGGCCCCCCTGGAACAGGTCAGTCCAACACCCCTCGGTTTGTTTCATTCATCAAAGATCATTTAATTACCAAAACATATTTTGATGACATTTCACAGACAGAAATAAGGGTGACATCACAAATCTTGATCTATCATATATTTTCCCCGAATGTTAGGTAAAACCCTCCTTGCCAAGGCAGTGGCCAATCAGACGTCTGCAACTTTTTTGCGGGTTGTTGGTTCAGAGCTGATTCAGAAGTATCTCGGCGACGGCCCTAAACTAGTACGTGAGCTCTTCAGGGTGGCAGAGGAACATGCTCCTTCTATCGTCTTCATCGATGAGATTGACGCCATTGGAACTAAGAGGTAGAGCAAAGCGTTTTTGCTTTTTAAAGGGATATTTCACCAAAAAATGTATACACCCTTAGGCCATCCAAGATGTAGATGAGTTTGTTTCTTCATCAAAACAGATTTGGAGAAATGTAGCATTACATCACTTACTCACCAATGGATCCTCTGCAGTGAATGGGTGCCGTCAGAATGAGAGTCCAAACAGCTGATAAAAACAACAAAATAATCCACACCACTTCAGTCCAGGAGGTAACATCTTGTGAAGCCAAAAGATGCATGTTTGAAAGAAAACAATCCATCATTAAGACTTCAAACCATAGCTTCTGGTTAAAATACAAGGCCTGTCTGAATCAGGAGAGAAATATGCACAGATAAAGCACCGTTTGCAAGTGAAAACAGTCCACAACAGAGGATGGACTGTTTCACTAGAGGAAGCATTTTTGCGGATTCTTGATTTACTGTACATTTTGGCCAGAAGCGAAAATTTAGTCGTGTTTTGGATTATTGTGATGTTTTTATCAGCTGTTTGGACTCTTATTCTGACGGCACCCATTCACTGCAGAGGATCCATTGGTGAGCAAGAGATAGGATGAAGGATAAATTTCTCCGAAATCTGTTTTGATGAAGAAACAAACTCGTCTACATCTTGGATGGCCTAAGGCCTGAAGAAAAAAAACTCATTGATGGCTTGAGTAAACTTTGAGCAGATTTTCATTTTTGGGTGAACTATTCCTTTAATCATATACCCTGATTACCTCTTTGCAGATACGACTCCAACTCAGGAGGTGAGCGTGAAATTCAGAGAACCATGTTGGAGCTCCTTAATCAGCTGGATGGCTTTGATTCGCGTGGAGATGTTAAGGTCATTATGGCTACCAACAGAATAGAGACCCTTGACCCTGCTCTTATTAGACCGGGTGAGATACTACTGCAGACTCGTGCTGTGATGTTCAGAGGTTATGTGCATTTTAGATGAACCCTCAAGGCATTTTCTCTCTGCAGGTCGCATCGACCGTAAGATTGAGTTCCCATTACCAGATGAGAAAACCAAGAGAAGGATCTTCCATATCCACACCAGCAGAATGACTGTGGCTGCGGATGTGATCTTGGACGACCTCATCCTGGCTAAAGATGACCTTTCAGGAGCTGATATTAAGGTATGTTAATGGATTCCGTTCATTTGAAAGTGTTGCAGAAAATCTCTGCTGCCCTCTTGTGTTGATTTAGTTTTTTTTCATATATCTCATATATATATCTATATATCTTAACTCTTGACTTCTTGTCTCTTCAGGCCATCTGTACAGAAGCAGGCCTCATGGCCCTCAGAGAACGCAGGATGAAGGTCACCAACGAGGACTTCAAGAAGTCTAAAGAAAATGTTTTGTATAAGAAGCAGGAGGGCACCCCTGAAGGCCTCTATCTCTAATCTTTTCATTTCTGTTTATATGTGAGTGCAGCGCTCACTCTTGAGTACACATTTGGCTTAAATTTACGCATGTTTTTGTCTGCCAATTCGTTGTTTTGTTATTGAGGTCAGAAAATAAATACCACAGCTGGATCAGAGGTATTTAATTGGTTTGTTTCTTTTTTTACAGCCCTCAGAAGGTGATATATTTTGCATTTTTTTGATCGGAAATGCAGTAAAAACAGTAATATTGTGAAATATTAATGCAATGTTAAAATAAATGTTTTTGTATCTTAATATGTTTTAAAATGTAACTTATTCCTGTGATCAAAGCTGAATATTCAGCATCATTGCTCCAGTCTTCAGTGTCACATGATCCTTCAGGAATCATTCTAATATGCTGATTTGCTATCAATTATTATTGGTGCTCATTTTTTTCCCCATGATTTTTTTGATGAATAAAAAGTTGAAAAGAGCAGCATTTATATGAACTAGAAATCTGTTTTAGTCACTTTTGATCAATTTAATGTGTCCTTGTTCAATACATTTTTTTTTAAGTATTAATCTTACTTAAGCCAAACTTTTATAGCGTATTCACAGTTTCCACAATGTTTTCAATATAGATGATAATAAGAAATGTTTCTCGAGCAGCATATTAGAATATTAGAATCACCAAAGACTGGCGTTATTGTAATAATATTTTACAATATTACTTTTTTTTTTTTTCATCAAATGCGTTCTAATAATGGCATTGACTAACAAAAGTCATTTTTGATCAATTTAATGTGTCCTTGTTCAATAAAAAATGTTTTTAAGTATTAATCTTACTTAAGCCAAACTTTTGAATTCACAGTTTCCACAATGTTTTCAATATGGATGATAATAAGAAATGTTTCTCGAGCAGCATATTAGAATATTAGAATCAACAAAGACTGGAGTTATTGTAATAATATTTTTACAATATTACTATTTTTTTTGTGTATTTTTTTTTCTCCATCAATTGAATGCAGCCTTGGTGAGCAGAAGAAACTTCTTTCAAAAACATTTAAAAAACTTCTAAAAATCTGAGAGTCATGTAGATATATGTTTATATACAGTATATATATATAATCTGTATGGATTTGAGATATTTTTCTCTCCAGAAAAATGATCAGTCTTTTGTGTTTAATGATCCATATTTTGTTTGTGCTGGATTTAATAAAAGATGCTCCAAACCACAGAATCCTATTCTAATACACACAAACATAAACATAGCCCCTAAATTAGCTTTGGTGTTTTTGTGCTATTAATAATCTAATAATGAGGTTCCACAGACCTCTTCTGGATAATTAATTAATATATATGAAAATGCCCCAAAAACATTTTTCAGTGGGAAATTACTGTTCCTCTTCTGGGTTACAAAATTATGTGTATAAATAGACTGCATTAATTAGGTGCCTCAGACTGGACAATGCATAATTAATGCATCTATGACACAAAAATCACAAAATGAGCAATCAGTCAATCCGTATGTTTGAGTGGCAATTCATCAACAGTTATTCACATCTTCACATTCTCTAAACCAGGGTCCAGGACATGCTAATATTGTGCAAAGATGTATTGTTTGGCACAGACTTGTATTAATCCATCATCTTAATGCTGAAATATTTCAGAAAGACATACCCACTGTTTACTGCATCGGTGTGCTTCGGTCTGCCTGCGCTCTAACGGCGCGTCTGATTGGCTGAGGGCCGCTCCGCACGCGCTGAGTCAGGAAGTGAGCGGCGGATGAATACATGTGCGCTTCTCGCCGAGTCCACAGCCAGAGCCGCTCCAGTGTACGCTCGTCCCGGAGAGACCTGCGATTAGCCTAGTCTGGAGATTATCACGCTTTATTCCTCACAATCATGGTACGTAATCATTTATTTCATATACTATTAACGCATTACTCGGCCAGACAGAATCTCAACAAGTCCGTTCGCATCAAATTAGCCTAGTTGAATAAGAAATATGCTTTTAATATAAGCGTTACAGTTGTACGTTAACTTATCGAGATAATTTACTTCAACGATACGCATATTTTAAAACATTACGCTTTATTTAGTTACCTGCTGTAGTTCAGCGATGCAACAGTCAGAGTGAAGCCTGAATCTACAACTGCGCAATTCTTACATCCTTTATCTTACATACGGGTTACACACATCAAATGATGTGGAATACATCCCATATGTTATTATTTTTTCTTTATATCTTACTACATGATGAAAAAAATAATAATTTAGATCAACATGACATCACACTGAAACCTGTACTTGTGATATTTTATATATATTTTAATTAGACAGACTGCTTATGCCAATATCTGGGGTGTAGAGGGTCAGTAGGTTGGCATGACAAGGATGTTTATGCTAATATTCGTGAAATATGATGGATGGGACATGAAGAAGATGACTGTAGATGTGTCTGAGATGAGGAGGTAGAGGATGTGGCTTTAAACCCTCTCCAAAGACTGAATTTTACACCAGCAGGGCCAGTGTTTCCCATCTAAAACCACTTTACACACATTTAAAGGCCTCACTAAATATATATATAATCTGTATGGATTTGAGATATTTTTCTCTCCAGAAAAATGATCAGTCTTTTGTGTTTAATGATCCATATTTTGTTTGTGCTGGATTTAATAAAAGATGCTCCAAACCACAGAATCCTATTCTAATACACACAAACATAAACATAGCCCCTAAATTAGCTTTGGTGTTTTTGTGCTATTAATAATCTAATAATGAGGTTCCACAGACCTCTTCTGGATAATTAATTAATCTCTGGCAATAAACTGAACAAAATGAGCAATTAAGTGAGTAAAAATAAAAATAAAAATCAGCAGTAGTTATTAATATCCTTAAACATGGAGCAGCATTAATTGTTTTTATTATTATTATTATTATTATTATTATGTAATACAATGCAGCTTTGTTTAGCTATATATATATATATATATATATATATATATGGCTCCACAAGCGTCTGTTGCATCATCTACCTCCCTTTAAACCCTCTCCAAAGACTGAATTTTACACCAGCAGGGCCAGTGTTTCCCATCTAAAACCACTTTACACACATTTAAAGGCCTCACTAATGACAGGCAGTTATATTTTAACCAAACCACAATGTTGCGTGGACTGAAAGGGTGTAGGCTTATGGTAATGGGCGCCCAGTTTCCTGTATTTGTCTGTAGTCACTGTAGCTTATGCAAATAAAAGGTGTGTCGTTGTGAAATGTCTGTTGTCTGGCCTTTTTTTGTTTGTTGAATCTGAGAGGTGTTGTTCGGCATTTCGTGTGTGTGATGTAGTTGTGGTCCATCCTAGTAAACCAAAATCTGTTGGAGGTTTTTTTTAGCTTCCCTGCAGGAACCGGAAATCATTAGTTATGTATCTTTAATATCTCAGTTGTTTCTCTTAACACTGAAAAAAAATGATACTAAATTTTTAAGGTTAGTGTTTGCAAACGATTTATTTTAGCTACATTTAAAAAAAAAAGATATATGTTTAAAGTTAGCCAACTAAATTTGTTTATTTAAATGTAGCTAAAATAAATCGATTGCAACCACTTACTTACCTTAAAAAAAAATTAGTAAATTCAATAAATAATTTTTTTCAGTGAAGCAGCAAGGAGATTTTTTTACTCGTGTGTCTTTGTCGTCTAGACCCAAAAAAATTGTGTTGAAACAATTTTCACTCGGAAATTGCTGGTAAATTTCATAATGAATTACACAGAAATGGCAAATGTCATTGAATTGAACATTGAAAGTTTCTCATTAAATTCTTCCAAGATCTAAGATGTTATCTGAGCTATGCTGTTTGTGTTTATTTTATAGCTTTATACTTGCACTGTATGTCAACAGTTGTGTCAATTGTGTCCATTTGTATTTCTTCTCCAAGAAAAATCTAAGTGAGAGCTCCGTTAGTCTTCTAAACTGTGAAAGAGCGAACTCTGAGCAATAACATTTTCCTCTGGGCTCTTGTGCGTATGGTTTAATGTTTCTGGACTGGCAGTAGATATGAGTTTGGTTTATTGTCATTGGTTTGATCTCTGTATTGGGTTGGTGTGTGTTCTTCTAATAGTGAGGAACAGCATCTGGCAGGAGACAGCTGTCCTGGGTGAAGTTATGATGTAATGTTCCCTGAAACTCATGCTTTATGTGTTGGGACTCTTGAGGATTATGCTGTAGTGTGTGTATACTGACCTACATTCATTAGCCTGAACATTTTTAATAAGCGGTAGAACAGCGCTTCAGATGAACACATCTCAATGCAGATGGGTGACAGTAGTCTCACTGCACAGTAAGTACAGCTGGAGTGATTCGGTCATGCGGTTTCTGTAGGAGTTGAAGAGATCTTTTAGTATTCAGGTGTGCGATATAGAAAATAGAGGAGGAGCAGTTCAAATTTCACTCCGTTTGGTTTACTTCTTGATTTTATGGTCAGATTTTCTGTAAATGCTCAATATGTTGCTATTAGAGGTGCAGTAATAATTGGGTCATTTTTAATTAGCAGTCATTATTAATTTGATGCTGAAATTGTTTAATTAGCCTATGTTTTACAACTGTGAGACCAGTACGATTTCCAATATTTATTTTACATAGAGCCAACTTGGCCTCATTCTTTTACTAAAATTACAGAAAATGTTGACATAAATTGAAAATGATGAAAAATTAAATATTGAATTGTCACTAAATTATATGTGTACGTAATGTGTAGTACATAATTTATTATTGCAATAAACAATTTATAAAGTTATAAATATATGTAAATGTGTAAAAATTACAGAACAATTTTGACAAACTGAAAATGATGAAAAATGAAGTGTAATTGTCACTAAATTGTGTGTGTGTGTATGATATTTAATACAATTGTAAGTCTGGGAAATTTACAGACAACAATTATGACACAACTGAAAAAAGTGTATGAAAAATTAAATTAAATGTTAATTAAAAAAAAAAATTGGGTGTGTATATAATATTTAAATGTAATATTGAAATAAAAAAATATAAAATTATTAATATATGTATATGTATGAAAATTACAGAAACCTATTTTGACATCAACTTATGAGAAATGTATGAAAAATGTGTAATAGTCACTAAATTGTGTGGGTATATAATATTTAAATTTAATATCGAAATAAACATTGTATGTATGCAGTTATTTATGTATAGGTACAGAAATTATATACAACAATTTTGACAAACTGAAAATTATGAGAAATGAAATGTAATTGTCGCTAAATTGTATGGCGATATATTTAAATTTAATATTGGAATAAACATTGTATATAATTATACATGTATATGTACGAAAATTACAGACAACAATTTTGACAAACTGATAATTATGAAAAATGTTTGAGTATGAATTGTGGTTTGAGAAGGGAATTAGCACGTAGCTATGGCACAACTGATAAAACAGCCAAATATTTGCAGAACATTGGCCTGGTCGATATATCAGTATGTATGCATATATATATACATCAAGACAACTGCACTGGCAACTACTAGAAAGTATTATCAGTTCCACTCCTAACTGCCTATTAACTGTAGGTCTGATTTACGATGAACAGGTTTAGGAAAAGCAGCATGTTGTTGAACATTTCGGGAATTGTCGGGTCTCAGAGCACCTGCTTAAATGTGCGTGTTTGTGATATCTTTATCGACCTACAACCACTACTTTCCATTTATTGGCCATTATAAAAGAGAAGCGATTCAGACAGTCTTCCGCGGCTCACGCTGGATGTCAGGGAGTCCCAGAGCAGCTGCGTCTGTTCCTCTGCTGCAGCGGCCCATCCCCCAGGGCCAGGATGAGCTTTGGGAGGGGGTGATGGGGGTTGCCTGGGTACTGGGCACATGGGCATGAATGAGGAATAAAATGAGCCGTACAGCTGGCAGCAGGAAGACCCACTTATCCAACAAACCAGTGCTCTTTCTTCATTATATCTGCCAGTGACTCAACTGCTGGAACTATTGGATCCAGTGCGTGTGCATTAGAAAGGCTCTTAAGTCGATGATCTCAGCTGCTTGTTATGTCATTTCATGTGAGTATGGCTGCTTAATGCAGAAAGGAAGTAGAATAATTAGTGTGATTGAAGAGATGGTTGTGTGTTCCTCTGTCTTTGGCCCATTAGCCCCACTCCTCCCCTTCATAATGTGGGCTATTTGTTTTCCTAGCAGCTCTCATCCACTTAGAGCAAGCTCTTGAGACTCATACAACAAGCTTTTCTCTCCTCGCTGTTAACCAAAGGCCTGGTTTGTTGTTGGTCAGTGTCCTGTAATCTGATGCCACTGTATGAACTAAAGTTCATACAGTTTGGATGTCACATGAAGTTTAAACAGAAAATGTTTACGCTTAAAAATAAAGGTTCTTTATTGGCATTGATGGTTCCATGAAGAACCTTTAACACCCATAGTACCTTTCCGATGCATAAAAGGTTCTTTAGATTTTTTTCTTTTAATAACTGTTCATTGAAATGTTCTTTGAGGAACCAAAAATGGTTCTTCTATGGCATCGCTGCAAAACCCCCCTGTTGGAACCTTTATTTGTAAGGGTGTAGAACCTTTCAGATCCACAGAAGGTTCTTTATAGTGGAAAAAGTTTCTTCGAGTTATTGAAATGGTTCTTTTAAGAACTGCTCACTGAAATGTTCTTTTGGGAACCAATAATGGTTCTGAAAACCTTCAATGGCAGAACCATTTCGGGTTCTCCTAAGAACCTTTCAGTGACCAGTTCCTAAAAAGAACCATTTTTTCTTAGTGTGAAGCCTTTTTCCTTTTCCACTTTAAAGAATCTTAATGGAAAGGTTCCATAGTTCTTAAAAGTTCTCAATGGAACCACAGATGCCAATAAAGAACCTTTTTAAGAGTATACTTCATGCTACAAGTGTCGCATTATCAGTGTCTTTTTTTGTTGTTGTTGTTTTTTTTTTAAATGGCAAATGATCAGACTCTTCTTGGTGTATTGAGATGCATTACATTATTTTTTAAATACTAAAACAGAAATGTTTTTTTTGCCTGTCTCTAATTAGTAACCAGCATTTCTTTTCTTTTTGATTTCTAGGCCGACCAGTTAACAGAGGAGCAGATTGCAGGTGAGAGTGCATGCATGTAATCAGATCACTTTGATTTGTGTATTTTGAAACAGACACTAAATAAAGCTACCGCTCTTTTCTTATCTCAGAGTTCAAGGAGGCTTTCTCCTTATTCGACAAGGATGGTGACGGCACCATCACGACCAAAGAGCTGGGCACAGTGATGCGGTCGCTGGGTCAGAACCCCACGGAGGCAGAGCTGCAGGACATGATCAATGAGGTGGACGCTGATGGTGAGTGGCTTTGAAAGTACCAATAAATCACAGTTGAATGAAATTGATCACTGGTTTCTTTCGAAATTTGAACAAAATATCTTAAAGGACACTCTTCACAAACTCATACTATGGGTTGAACTAGTGTTGGTGTTTGTTGTGTCAGATTGCTCAGACAAACAGAGAATGTTTGTTCAGGAAATCAGTCTACGAATGGTTTATTTATAATTGGGTCAGTGACTCTTGATTTATTTAAAGATACGACTATAAATGCAATTTACAAAGCGGCATCAATTAAAAAAATTCTCAGGGTGATGCAACTGATATCATAATGAAGAAAACCTTATGTAGTTAGGTCCAAGATCTTCCATTATTATTTCTTAGAAAATAAATGTATCAATAAAACGGCTTATTAATATCTATCTATCTATTAGGGATGTCACAATTCTCAATATAACATCGAACCGTTCGGTACGACATCCACGGTTCAATACGCGCTTGTGAATTGCATTTTTTTTCGGTTTTGCGTTTAAATAATATCCGTGTGTTTTATTTCTCTCAGAATCTGTGTGTGTGTGTCCGTGAGTTCACGTGCTGAGATGAGGAAATGCCTCCCCGCTTATATTTGAAAAACACACACCGAGCGTCTTCCCTTGTAATGACATGCATTGATAAGCCTTTCTAAACCTGTTGTCCAACAAAAGAGAACATTATAACTTGTTTTTACTTCAGTGTCCTGTAATCTGATGCCACTGTATGAACTAAAGTTCATACAGTTTGGATGTCACATGAAGTTTAAACAGAAAATGTTTACGCTTAAAAATAAAGGTTCTTTATTGGCATTGATGGTTCCATGAAGAACCTTTAACACCCATAGTACCTTTCCGATGCATAAAAGGTTCTTTAGATTTTTTTCTTTTAATAACTGTTCATTGAAATGTTCTTTGAGGAACCAAAAATGGTTCTTCTATGGCATCGCTGCAAAACCCCCCTGTTGGAACCTTTATTTGTAAGGGTGTAGAACCTTTCAGATCCACAGAAGGTTCTTTATAGTGGAAAAAGTTTCTTCGAGTTATTGAAATGGTTCTTTTAAGAACTGCTCACTGAAATGTTCTTTTGGGAACCAATAATGGTTCTGAAAACCTTCAATGGCAGAACCATTTCGGGTTCTCCTAAGAACCTTTCAGTGACCAGTTCCTAAAAAGAACAATTTTTTCTTAGTGTGAAGCCTTTTTCCTTTTCCACTTTAAAGAATCTTAATGGAAAGGTTCCATAGTTCTTAAAAGTTCTCAATGGAACCACAGATGCCAATAAAGAACCTTTTTAAGAGTATACTTCATGCTACAAGTGTCGCATTATCAGTGTCTTTTTTTGTTGTTGTTGTTTTTTTTTTAAATGGCAAATGATCAGACTCTTCTTGGTGTATTGAGATGCATTACATTATTTTTTAAATACTAAAACAGAAATGTTTTTTTTGCCTGTCTCTAATTAGTAACCAGCATTTCTTTTCTTTTTGATTTCTAGGCCGACCAGTTAACAGAGGAGCAGATTGCAGGTGAGAGTGCATGCATGTAATCAAATCACTTTGATTTGTGTATTTTGAAACAGACACTAAATAAAGCTACCGCTCTTTCCTTATCTCAGAGTTCAAGGAGGCTTTCTCCTTATTCGACAAGGATGGTGACGGCACCATCACGACCAAAGAGCTGGGCACAGTGATGCGGTCGCTGGGTCAGAACCCCACGGAGGCAGAGCTGCAGGACATGATCAATGAGGTGGACGCTGATGGTGAGTGGCTTTGAAAGTACCAATAAATCACAGTTGAATGAAATTGATCACTGGTTTCTTTCGAAATTTGAACAAAATATCTTAAAGGACACTCTTCACAAACTCATACTATGGGTTGAACTAGTGTTGGTGTTTGTTGTGTCAGATTGCTCAGACAAACAGAGAATGTTTGTTCAGGAAATCAGTCTACGAATGGTTTATTTATAATTGGGTCAGTGACTCTTGATTTATTTAAAGATACGACTATAAATGCAATTTACAAAGCGGCATCAATTAAAAAAATTCTCAGGGTGATGCAACTGATATCATAATGAAGAAAACCTTATGTAGTTAGGTCCAAGATCTTCCATTATTATTTCTTAGAAAATAAATGTATCAATAAAACGGCTTATTAATATCTATCTATCTATTAGGGATGTCACAATTCTCAATATAACATCGAACCGTTCGGTACGACATCCACGGTTCAATACGCGCTTGTGAATTGCATTTTTTTTCGGTTTTGCGTTTAAATAATATCCGTGTGTTTTATTTCTCTCAGAATCTGTGTGTGTGTGTCCGTGAGTTCACGTGCTGAGATGAGGAAATGCCTCCCCGCTTATATTTGAAAAACACACACCGAGCGTCTTCCCTTGTAATGACATGCATTGATAAGCCTTTCTAAACCTGTTGTCCAACAAAAGAGAACATTATAACTTGTTTTTACTACACAACATCAGTCGAGTGTTTGAAATAACTTCCTTTTGTGATCTAATGTGACTTCTTATCACAGAATGAGGCAGAAAATATATTCTATACTGTAATAAAGGCTATGTCGATTAGAAATAGCTTACAAATATACTTAATCATTATGAAAATACCCGAGATGGCTTGAAGAACACAAATAAACCATATATTGTCGCAGGCGAGTGTTTATTGTCCTTACATTTCATCATTCAAAATGTTTAACGTTATAACTTGTTTTTATTAAGTTACAGCGATAGCGATGTCTTTATTCATATTAGGGATTTCCTGGAACGTCATAAGTGTTACTTACTTCTGTGATGCATATGTGGATTTTCTGCGCGAGGGCGCCCTTGCCAGTCCATCCTATTTTGGGTACCAATTAGAAAAAAAATAATACCTCTCTCAAAAGAAATGTTAAGCAGAGATATAATAATCCATGATTTTCCAGTGTGCAGAGGTTTACACAAGTATTTTGTTGTTAATTTGTTGCAAAACAACACTCTGATGTGCCAAGCTATCAGAACCGAACCGAACCGAAAACAGTGGTTAAAAACAGAGGTGCGTATTGAACCGTCAAAGTCTATAAATCTCCAGATAATTTGACCCATTTATATCAAGGCAAGGTTGGTTTAGGTTGAAAAATGTTGTGTCATGCGGTGCGACACCACAAAACCTTTTTATGTATGAATTAATAATTTATGGTATGTGAGAGAATTTTACATAACCAAACTTTAAAAAAAAAATAATAAGTACATTTGGAAATAAAAGGAGGACTTGTTGTTACTTGGTTACGCCACATGACATTTCATGAAATGTAGATTTGAGTCATTAGACTAAAAGTTTTCTTGAAAATGTTTTTCGAAGGCATGACATGTTTTAAACTCTATTTGTAAAACAATTTAAATTTTTCTTATGCACAATGTTTCTTTGTCATTTAACCAGTTGTCTCAGCATATTAAACTGGCATAGCAAGTCTTGTGAAAAATAACACCCGACCCTTTTAATTTATAGATGCTGTTGAAAAGACGAGTTTTCAGTTTTTTTTTTTTTCACACGCCTGTCATTGGAGTAAGTACAGCCTGTCTGTGAGACCATTTAATCTCGTTGCTGTGACATAGCGTCCAATGGTGCGACGATCCACTCGCTCAGCACTCTCAGCAAAGAGTGACACCAGAAAATTCTCCAATCAGCCTCCTGTCACAGACGCCTCAGACAGACAGACAGCTGCACCACAAGCCAAGATGGTGTGGGAGGATCGGGAGGCCGCTAGACTCCTGAAGCCTGTCAGATTGCGAGCCGTTCTGTCGGTTTTCTTCGATCAGCGAATCGATAGCCCTGTGGGTCTATCTAGGTCAGACGGCAATAATGCGAGTAGTGTAAAATAAAAGTAATTGCATAATCCACTCTTTGCATTCGTCATCTCGTTCCCACACACTTATCGAATTTAGTTGCCGGGAAACTGGGGAAGAACTTATTTTGAGAATCGACACTGGAAGTGACCTGGAAATGGCTGATTTCAGCACAATTGTGTGTTGCTGAGTGGTCCTTCTAGTAATGCATTGCGTTTCCCTTAGGTACCTATGAAAGACTGCGCTAATATGACTCAACATCCTGTAGTGATCAAAGGTCTTGCATTTTTATCTGCCATGTTAGGAATGTGGCTCGTTGATCATTGAATAGGAGTTTTACTCTCAGGTTGTCTTACTATATTACACCGCACACCATTAAATCACCATCTGCTCCAACCCATAGGACCGTAGCTTTCAACCCAGAGTCAAAGCTCAATGTCCCTTTTATGCTGGCTAATCCTAGACCAGTGGCTCCACACATCCAGTTGGTAATCCAGCCTGGTCTTTATTACTGCACGCTTGACCTATTTCTGACCTCAGAGAATGTTAAACGTGGTTTAGCTCTTTTATGGTCAGCTGCGGCTAGTCTGTCTGTGCCAGCTGTAGGGATCTAGCCGTGTCTCTTATATCATAGTCACCCTCTCGGCTTTTATTTTTCACAGCTGTCCCTCGAGGACTATCATCCCCTGCTAATCCAGAGTGAGTCACATGATCTCTCTTAGCGAATCCCCACCTCTTCCCTTTGATGGCTCATTGGTAAACTGTGAATGTCCTGGGGACGACAGCGGTTTACGCTTGGAGAGCTTCCCTGGCGGATGACCCTGAGATGGGGTGGAGGTGTCATCGCACAAAACATGAAGATCTTTTGCTACAATTTTAGTAGACTTTGGGCCAGATTTACTAATGTAGGGGGAAAATGGTAATGAAAAGGTGCATTAGTTGGAGTTTCCCTTTCAGGCGCCAAATTTATGGGAGGAGATTAAAATTAATCATGCAAGGTGACTAGGGTTTTTACTAAGGTTTGCATCAATTTACTGGTATTTTTGCAATTAACACCCCCCAAAAAATAGCAAAAGCATATCTTAAAAGGGATAGTTCACCAAAAAATTAAAATTCTGTCATTAATTACTCGAGAGTATCCACTGAACTTTTTTACGCTTTGATCTGAACGTAAAAACGTATCCGTGTACATACGTTGCATACATCGTTTACGTATGTGATACTCTCCAAAATTGGCGCTATAGGGTGACACGGAGGAGATGAATTGTTGAATAAAGTCGTTATTTTTGTTTTCTTTGCGCACAAAAAGTAATCTCGTAGCTTCATGAAATTACGGTTGAACCACTGATGTCACATGGATTATTTTAACGATGTCCTTGCTACGTTTCTGAGCCTTCATCATGCTAGGACCCTTGCTGTCTATGGGAGGGTCAGGGAGCTCTCAGAATTCATCAAAAAATATCTTAATTTGTGTTCCGAAGATGAACGAAGGTCTTACAGGTTTGGAACGACATGAGGGTGAGTAATTAATGACAGAATTTTCATTTTTTGGGTGAGCTAGACAGGTCATCCAAAAATGAAAATTACCCCATGATTTACTCACCCTTAAGCCATCCTAGGTGTATATGACTTTCTTCTTTCAGATGAATACAATCGGAGTTATATTAAAAAAATGTCCTTGTTCTTTCAAGCTTTATAATGGCAGTAAATGGGATTTGATTGCACCCAAAAAAGTGCATTCATCCATCATAAAAAGTGCTCCACACAGCTCTGAGGGGTTAATGAAAGCCTTCTGAAGCGAAGCGATGCATTTGTGTAAGAAAAATATCTGTATTTTAATTTTTATAAACCGTAATCTCTAGCTTCCGCTAACTGTCGTACGCGTGTACACGAGAGAGTGGCATTTCAGCGGATCAACTGCATTTGTGTGTATTCATTTGTGCATTGTCAGTAGATCAACCGCAGAACTTTCCACTCCCATTGGCTCTTTTATGCGATTTGCGCGTTCTTGCACTAATTTGCCCTATTTTGTAAAGCTGGCCCTTTAACTTAAATATGAATACCTTTTATGCCTTAGAGTTGAAAATAAAAAGGTGAGGTAAAGTTTCAAGTTTGATATAAAGTCTAAATTAAAGTTGTAATTATTAGAAAAAAACCCACATCTTAAGAAATGGTCACGTTTATGAGAAATATTCATTTAAAGTTGGTTATTTCTCGCAATTTTAAGATGTAATGTCGCAACTGTGAGATGTAAAGTCATATATTTTTTTATTTTGTTAATCTAAGGTGGAACTGGTTTATTTGAGAGTATCTAGAGGTGAGTGTTTCTGTCCATACTTTTGTTTTCAAGAAAATCTCACTTCCCATTTTCTTAGGAAATGGAACCATAGATTTCCCAGAGTTCTTGACGATGATGGCCAGGAAAATGAAGGACACAGACAGCGAGGAAGAGATTCGCGAGGCTTTTCGGGTATTTGACAAGGTATGCTTGAGCTGTAACTACTTCACTCGGCTGTTTATTACAGGCAAAATTGACTCCAAATTGAGTCACAGCAGTGATGCCGAGATTTTCCCGCCCTTTTTGTGGCTGACATTCAGTTTTTCTCTTCAGGATGGTAATGGCTACATCAGTGCTGCAGAGTTGCGTCACGTCATGACAAACCTCGGCGAGAAGCTGACAGATGAAGAGGTTGATGAGATGATCAGAGAAGCCGACATAGATGGTGATGGTCAGGTGAACTATGAAGGTAAGTTGCTTACTTTTCAGTGCCCACTTTTTCTCCATTTAGTCGTCTTTTTATCTCAAAGGCACCATCTGGTAACTCAACTATATTACTTCAACAAATACATCACATAAAGATGATGTAGTAAGTATTATTATTGAAAAAAAATATTTACACAAAAACAACAGAATCAATCAATTTTTCTGACAAATGTTCAAAAAGACTCGAATCAGTCTTAATGATTCATTCACTCAGTGAATTGGTCAGTTCAGAGTCTTAAATTCCATTAGATTCTCATCTCTGGTACTTTATTCATGTCCATGTTGGAATGACCCATAGTGTCTTTTACTATTAATTTATCTGCATCAAAAATGGCTCACATTTCCCAGAATGCACCATATTTGTACAGAGTGTATGTGTAAAAGGCCCCTTTTTGTTTTGCTGAAAACGGAGCCTCTTGATTAGACGCATATGAAAGCCATTCGGAAATGGGACGCTAATTACCGTGCGAATTCTGCCTTCACCTCTTGATTAAAAAATGTATAAACCATTGAACAATTTAGCAGCTGGCTGCACAGCATGGCATTCGGCCAAAAGCAACTGCCTAATCTCATTTTCTCTCCATCTCTCCTCTCAGAATTTGTACAGATGATGACCGCAAAGTGAAACCGCCTCCTCCTGCCGCGCCCTCTTAGAAGAGAAGAAAAAATCAGTCAAATGTTTTACTTACCTCTTGGAAAAAAAAAAAGTTTATTTATTCATAATGTTTCTGGTTAAAAATAATTGAATGTTAAAATAAAGTATCCTTCTGTCCACACAGAAAATAATGGAAAAAGTTAAATATCTGCATGAAATGGTTAGTGATCCTGTCCCCAAAGATCAGTCTAGCATCAGTTATTCGAGAAAAATAACCTGTAACTACCTTCAAACTGAAGAAAAACAGCATTTGGTGAACTCCTTAAGTTCCATCTGCTCTTGATAATGTTTGGGCTGGCCATCTTCCTTTTGTTCTCTCGTTTTTTCTGTTCTTCATGCATGCAGCTTGAGCCCGGAGCTCATTCTCCAGCCAATCAGAGCGTGCTGAGTCCACTGAAGTGTTGTATTGCGGGGTTTTGTAATTTAAGAGGAACCACAAGTAGAAAGAAAGAAATGACAAAAACAAAACAAGAAAAAAATTCAAAAACAACAAAAAGTAGAAACTGTTTGGCATGAGTTGTTTTTTTTTTTTTCCTATTGTTTAGTTTTGTTTTAATGACTTTCTTTTTCTGGACGGCCGTCTCGCACCAGGATGGAGATGATGGAGGGATGTTTGGAGGAGTGTGGCTGAGCCTTCTCTTTTCTGTCCTCTGTTTCAGTGAATTCTCCCCTGCACCGCTTCTGCTGCGGGAGTTTGCACTCCACTCTTCAGTTTGCATTCATTCCAAGTTGTACATGCTACTGTTTTAATATTTTCATCAAATAAAGTGACCATGTACTTTACGACTACCTTTCTTGTTCTGTTGTTCCTTCTCAAACCATCGTGTGTCCGTTAAGTGAGGTAAGGTCAGGGTTTTCTTCTCAGTCTCATCCATCCCGATGGAGCTCAGATAGATCAGTGACAGCACTAGACCACCTGTGTTCCAGCTAAATTACGGCTTCCTGTTGAGACGAAGCCATCAAACATTTAATAACCCAATCAACCGGCTCCTCTAGAAGTTTTCTCGAGAGTCGTTTTACACCTGGGTTCTCTCAGCTTCAGATATTTATGCGGATATCGGTGATTTTCTTCAGAATCGACCTGCATAATGCAAAACTCCTAGTCTTAACTGCCGCCCACCCAAGACGCAGGAGAGATTCTCACTCGCCAGACCTGCACATTTTGACATCTGAGCTGCCCCTGGAGTTAAATTAGGTGTATCAATGTTTCACGTGAAGATGAGGCAGCGCTGGTGCCGTAGCAGTAAGAGGAGAGCAGGATTTACCGGCCTCACCCTCCACCGCCCAACAACACTGAACCCAAAACACTATCAGATTACACAAAACAATGCAGAAACCGCCTCCTGCATGTTCACACCACAGCTTTTTCACTGAAGTGGCTTTGTATAACATTTCAAAATCTAGAACCTTAAAATGTCTCAAACTAGTTTTCCTTTGATATATTTTGTTATGAAAAAGATTACTTAAACTCAAGATGACTCGAACAACTCAATTTGGAAACAATCATTTTACAATAACTAGGGTGATTTTTTTTTTTAAAGGTGTGGATCTCCATTGAAGAAAATAATATTAATAATGCTAACTGAAAAATAGAATTTTATAGGGGTGTGGATCTCCATTGAAGAAAATAATATTAATAATACTAACTGAAAAATTGAATTTTATAGGGGTGTGGATCTCCATTGAAAACAATAATATTATTAATAATAACAACAACAACAACAACAACTGAAAAATAGCATTTTATTCAGTAACCAGTTAAAAAAAAAAACTAGAATTTTTGACTCTTCCTACATGACTATAAAAATAATTATTAATGTAATGATTTTTATTGTTAATATATTTATATAATATTAATATATAAATTATTCATATTAACACATACATATTAATATGTAACTAAAATATGAAATAATAATATGGATAATAATAGCCGATGAAATGTGGATTTCAGAGTGAAGCTTGGCACTGTGTTCATTTGACATGTGAAGCTCATGATAAAGTGTTTCAGTGTCTCAAATCAGTCCAAATAAACATCGCAGACTTTGCAATTTGATAATCACACTAACGCCAACTTCTCACCAGTAAATTGCCCTAAAATTACTGGAAGGACTTTACCGGTAAACAAAAAAGCACTGTTCACTCGGGCTACGACGTTGCGTCTTTTTACCGGTAAAGCACCATCATCACACATCAGCTTCAAAATACCGGTAAATTCAGTGACATCATTAACCAGAAATGACCTCTAAACGGCCGCCGTTAAATGGAGGGGTATATGCGGTCAGTGTTTTTGTTGATGTTTTCATTTTTGTGTCAAATGTTCACATTTACACAGCTCCTTTTGGCCCAGAGAAATCGTATTAGACGACTTTAGACATTTCTTTCGCTTCCGTAAACAGCACAAGAGTAAATGCGTCATCTGCCTCGGAATGTTATGATTGGCCCAGAGTTGATGGTCTTACGTCAGCGCGTTCTGAACTCTTATACGTGCTTTTACCGGTAATCTCGTTCTGCGTTCACACAGAGCACATTACCGGTAATTTACTGGTAATGTTACAACTTCTCATACTTTTTGAAAAGGTCCTGTTCACACATGAACTGTAATTTACCAGTAAAGACTGTATTTGTAAAAGGGGCTAATGATTTTATTTTGAGATATTGTCCAGCCCTAACTCAGAGTAAACTAGCTGTGCTAGCACATTTAGCACATGCTAGCACAAAAGCTGTGTAACACATTTTAAATGGGTAAAAATTAATGGCTTCTTTTAGTCTTTGAGGCCATCCATATCAGTGGTTTTAAAATTGTTGGTCACTAAGAGGAAATAAGTGGTTCATTGCAAAGTATGAGGATGTCATGTAAGAAATGTGAAAAAACACTAGTTCGTTGGTGGGCATAACTACATTTTTGTCACATAATGCACCACAAGTATGTTGCAGATCACATCAGTGTTCCTTGCAGCGCTTTATCCATTGGCTGAAAGGCCTTTTAATGGAGCGTTCTATGGATTGAATCGATTATTACAGGTGCCGCATCCTGTTTTTGGTTACAGATGGCAGTTTTGTCACTCGTAATTATGGTAATTGTAACATATGGAGGTCACCTCAATAAAATCAGTAGCATTTGGGTAGTCATGTGATCTCAACATCTCATCTAGACTGAGTCGGCCACATTTATTGTTGCAATTTATGTGCAACATCCCTTGATGAAATATCACAGTAACCTTTAACAGCTGTTCCTGTGGTAATGACTTCCTCCTGTTTGATATCAGATCAGTGTTTCTGAAGCTTTCTATTGCAAAACTGCCAGTTTCTTTTGTATTATGATGACATCCAGCTACATGAGAAAATTTATATAAGATAAGATAAGAGATACAGATACAGTCCTCTTAATCTGACATCAAATTCCTATATATCTGCACCTGTATGCCACTCATCTGCTGTGCTTGAATATTTGGACACTTAAAGATACACTTAAAGAGACAGTAATGCTCAAATTTACCCAAAGAAGATATTTTGAAGAATGTTGCTAGCTAAATGGTTTTGGGCACCATTGACTTCCCTATTGACAAAAATTACTATTGAAGTAAATGGGACTTGATACTGTTTGGTTACCAACATTCTTCAAAATAATTTATTTTGTGGTCTACAGAAGAAAGAAAGTCATAGAGGTTTGGAACGACATGAGGGTGAATAATTGATGACAGTTTTCATTTTTTGGGTGAACTACCCCCTTTTAAAATATGAATTTAAAAGGCACCTATTATTCCCCTTTTGACAAGATGTAATATTGGTCTTGGGTGTCCCCACTCCCCAGAATGTGTCTGTGAAGTTTAAGCTCAAAATACCCCACAGATTATTTAATATAACATATGGAAAATGGTCATGTAATTTTTGGGGCGTGTCTAAAAAAGAGCTGTTTTGGTGCGTATCACTTTAAATGCAAATGAGCTGCATATTCCCGCCCCAAACTACGGTAATGCAGGACTGTCAGTCAATAGCCGTGGGCGGGGCCAAAGCAATGTGCTTTTGTTTTAATGGCGATTTAAAAATATGGAGTGGGTGGATTTTTATCATTGTAGGGTGGTTGTGTTCACACACTGCCAACACACATTTATGCCCAAACACCATGTAAAAGTGGATTTTGCATAATTGGTGCCCTTAATTCCAGTATGTCAAAACATCAAACTAAAGGCCAATTCACACGAAGAATCATAACTATAAAGATAACTATAACAATATCAACACCCACACCGGCGTACAATAACAATCTGTTTATTATAATTATAAGCTTGAGCTGCAGTTTTGTCATCTGTTGCTTTAAATGCTCAAGCGCTTTAAAGAAGGATGGATTCTGATTGGCTGTCAATGTTTTTATTGTTCTTTTTGGCTTAAAAATATCATTCTGAAAGTGATTCCAATTATATAATTTCTTTGTGCTGTTTTCATACACTGTAAATTATGACGAATTTAAGAAAATTATGAATTTAACGGCAAAAGACTGTAAAAATGCTACAGTAAAAACCTGTTAAATGGTTAACGGTAAATTCCCCTACTATATACGGTGAAAAACTGTATTGGACATTACATGTAATTTTACGGTAGTATACCGTTTTTGGAAGTGAAAAAGACAGTATAATTTACAGTGAATAACGTAAATTGACTCTCAGAATTCCCTGTGTTACATTTCAAATTTGATGTTTTTTTGTTGAAATAACTATGTTAGTTTTTTCTTATCAGTTTCATATGTCACAAAGGGTTGTGAGTTACACCTAATGTTGCTAAATGAATGTTTATTGCATTATTTCAGTTTCATGTGTGTTACCATAATGGTGTTTAGTATTTGTGTGAATGATACTGTGCACCTTCTATATATGTTATTATCTAAAAGCTGCTTGTGATGGGCTTTGAATGACTTTGTCTTTGATGACAAAGATGACTTTCTCATCACCACCTGCATTGGGTGGTTATCAGTGTATTACAAAGGTACAAAACAGATTTCAGTACTTCAATAGATTGGTATATTAACATTATGTCAGTTAATGAAATTACGGTATTTAACCATAAATTTAAGTTAAAACTGTAAAACCTAAAATGTTGCTACCGTATTTTTTACGGTAAAATTCCGGCAACCACAGCTGCCGGTTTTTACCGTAAATTTTACGGAATTTTTTTTACAGTG